>NC_045547.1:12816548-13041031 GCF_009769535.1 Thamnophis elegans | reverse complement strand
GCTAAATAAAAAACAGCTCAGCTCACCTGGGAATTCTTTGAGTGGTGTATGTGCGGGTGGAAAGTGTGCATTAGGCACAGGTGCAAAGTGCGCCCCATAGAACCAGTAGGAAAATATTTGGAATCCCACCACTGATGAGAATGTACTAGTGCAGTGGTTCCCAAACTTGGCAACTTTAAGACTTGTGGACTTCAACTCCCAGAATTCTCCAGCCAGTCCACAAGTCTTAAAGTTGCCAAGTTTGGGAACCACTGTACTAGTGTATTAATTAAACACTTATTTACTTGAACATTAGCTGGATATACATCTTTTTTTTTGCCTTTGTCACTCTGAGATGGACTGAGATATTGATACATTCCAGGCTGATGGAATATATACAAAGGGAATAAGACTCTTCTCCTTCTGCTCCAGGAATCCAGAAGTGGCTGTCTTCTCTTTTCCCTTCATTAAGTGCTATATCTGTCCTCAAAAAATAGTCTTTCGAGGGGAAAGTTGTACAGTGAGAGTTATAAGAAATCTTACGAGTTCATTCTAAAATGACATTGGATCTAATAAAGTTTCAAATAACTCCGACTGTACAACTTTTCCTTTAGAGAGAGATATATCTCTACATCAGGGGTGTGGAGCTATAGCCCCATTTTATGACTTGTGGACTTCAACTCCCAAAATTCCAGAGGCTGGTTCAGAAATTCTGGGATTTGAAGTCCACAAATCATAAAAGGGGCCATAGCTCCCCACCCATGCTCTATATACGGAGCTACCAAGCACAACCTGCAAAAATCCAGATGACCACTATATGGCAGCAGAGAGAAAGAAGACAACTGTAACGCTGTGATGCCAACATGTGGATTTTTGCAAACCAAATCTGGTAGCTGTACTAGATATGGAGCATGAGATTAGAAAAAAAATATATCAAGGTGCCTTATTTGAAAGGCTTTGTCACCCATGAGGCTCTCGGCGATAGGAAAGCGAATGAGATGCATGGATTTAGAATCATTCAGGTGTTAAGTCCTGAACTTATAGAATTAATTTTCACAGGGAGAAGCAGACATGAAAAAGACAAACTACGATCCCCTATTGCTAAGTCAATCCATAAACAAAGGAAGGAACACATCATTAAAATCTGACAGGCAATAGTCTGAAGACAGAGTAGATCAAGTTCTCAGCCGGTCGTTTTCAGAGGGTAAGTTCACAGGAGAGTTTCCATCCGGGATAAGGAAGAGGGGCAAACTAGGATGCTATCATAAAATTTAAGTGATTTCTCATGCTGTAAAAGCTGCTCCTGAAGAAGGCTCCCTCTGAATCCTTCATCGTAGTCTTCCTGGAGATTATTATATCTGCAAAGCAAAAATAAATTAAACCTCTTTTGCAGTGCTATAAAACATAAGGATATGCTTAAGGTCTTCGAAGTCTAATATAAGGAAGGGCGGGGGAATCAAAGAGAAAGGGAGAGTTGCTAAATCAAAACAAGGATGTCATCCTTGGCCAGATTCTTTTTATAGAAGGATAAAGTTGTCTGTCAAAAGAAGGTTTAGGAGTGGGAGGTGAAGTCACCTATCAACCCCCAGCAGAGGTAGGGTTCAAAGTTTTTAGCAAGCGGTTCTCTGCCCGGTTGCTGGGTGGGCATGGCCATGGTGGGCGTGGCCTAGTCGGCCTCCTGCACAATGGTGGAGGGTGTGTGGCATTTATGCCCTGCCCGGGCTCCGGAGGTTTTTTTCGAGCCTCCGGGAGGGTGAAAATGGCCTCCCCCGGCTCCAGAGGCCGTAAATGGGCCCATTTCCAGCCTTCCCAAACTTCTGGTTAGTCCGTTTTTCACCCTCCTCGAGCCTCTGCATGCGCCCTGCACTTACCTGCATCCAAAATGGGCTGCATGGGGATTCCCGGAAGGGGATGGGTGGGCGTGGCCAGCCAGGGGTGGGATTTGGGAGTTCTCCGAACTGCACAGAATATTAACTAGAGGTTTTCCCAAACCCCCAGCAGCCCACCCCTGAACCAGCCTGGACAACTTTATGTTTTTCCAATGTAAGCCTCATTTCTGATAGAACTACCCTTTTTTGAGAAAGTTTCACTTCCGAAAGCTAAGCAAGGAACCCCACACCATCAGACTCCGCAGTTTCTAGACCATGGAAGAATATTTTATGAACAAGAAACCAAAAATTACTGTTCAAAATTACAACGCCACTGGAAAAAAGTGACTCATGACCTGTTTTCACACTTACAACCATTCAGCCTCCTCATGGTCCCATGATCAAAATTTGGATGCATGGCAACTGATTCATATTTATGACCATTGCAGTGTCCTGGAGGGTGGGTGGGTCACGTGGCCCCCTTTTGAGCCTTTCTGACCAGCGAAGTCAATGGGGAAGCCAGATTCAATTAAGCGGGTTACTAACTTAACAACTGCAGTGATTCCCTTAACAACTCTGGCAGAAAAGGTCATGAAATGGGGCAAAGCTCCCTTAACAACGGTCTCACTTATCAATTGTGGTCATAAGTCAAGGACTACCTGTTATCTCAGATTTACTAGCTGATATCTGCACAGGAACCATTTAAAGTCACCGTAGGAGGATATTTCTTCAATTTATTTATTTGTTCTATAAAAGATTAAGATACCAAGAGCTGAAAAGCTAAGGACTTACTTGTGTGAAATGGTCCAGAAGCCTAAAATGTTCACAATCATTAATGAGGCCAAGAAGAAGAAAAATCTCTCAAATTTACCCTCATTTAGAACGTTTGGAAACCACTCACCTAGAAGGATGGGGGAAAGAAATATACATAAATTAAGTGAAAAATCCAAAATACAAGGAAAGGATTGCCAAACTCTGCTTGCAATGGGGTTTTCTGGCCCAGTCTCATAACTGCAGAATTATTGTTCTGTTATGGATTATGGGTCAGTTTCTGTATGATTGCCTTCTTAGTCTAAGATGTAGTGGGCAGCTGAGAGCCTTCATGAGTCCCCCCCCCCCCCCAAATTCATTTTTGACATTCTTAAAGCTCCTTAGGATGGCCCTGCCAAATTCAGCAGCAACGTGGCAATTTTCAATAGTCCATTTCCCTCCCTCTCTCTTAAAAAAAGAAACAAGCACCTTAAAACAGTAACACAGATTTATTAAACCTCCGGGAACCTTAATGTGCCTACATCATGCCACAATTCAAGAAAAAGGAACCGAGTTCTGCCAACTGTGGAAACATCCCATGCTGCCCATTTTAGCTTCAGCACAGTGGCCCCCAATCTTTTTTTTTAATGAAAATTTTGAAAAAAAAACTTACAAATATTTACTTCCCTCCCCCCAACCCCCCCCAACCTCCCCCCCCCGACTTCCCAGAACCAATACAGGGTATACATCTTTAACAAAAACATTCTAAAATAAACTTAAAAAAAATAATAATATCATCTTTCATTTGGGCTTTAACTCCTCCTTGCTAGGCTAGCTCTAAACAAATCATATCATTCCTTGTTTCTTTAGTCATAAGCTATCTGGAATTTCTTAGTCCCATATTTATTTTGAGTATAGTCAATCCATCTTCTCCACTCCAGTTTATATCTCTCGTTTGAATGGTCCTTGAGATATGCTGATATTTTAGCCATCTCTGCTAAGTTTGTTACTTTCAATGTCCATTCTTGAATAGTAGGCAAATCTTCCTTCTTCCAGTATTGCGCCACCCGCAGTCTAGCTGCGGTCTTTTTGAGCACCAGGGACTGGTTCTGTGGAGAAAGGTTTTTCCGCGGATTGGAAGGGCGGGTTGGTTTTGCATGCTGCCTGCCTCCCGTGGATGGGGCTTCTCTTGTTGCTGACATGACGCAGACGGGTGCTGGTCCATGAACCAGGGGTTTGGGACTCCTGCTTTAGAAAATATCCATTCGTGGTTTGATTAAACATCAGCCCATCCTTTCTCCCTCCTATCTTCTTCCACTTCTCTTTCTCCACTTAAACATCTTAATTCTCCTTGACCTATCAGTGCATCTTAACCCTCTAGTTCAGTGATGGCCAACCTTTTCAGCACGGAGCACCCAAACTGGAATGTGCACGCACACATGCACCAGAAACCTGAAGACCAGCTGGGTTTTGGGTTTCTGGCTTGTGCATATGCGCTGGCCAGCTGGACTTCACACGCACCCGAGTGCCAGAAACCCAAGGACCAGGTTGCCAGTGCGCATGCTCCTGTTCTGTGGGTTTCCGGCGCTCTGGCATGCGCAAAGACCAGCTGGCCGGCACGCATGCGTATGCCAGAAACCAGAAGAGCAGCTGGCGAGGGCGCATGTGCCCACAGAGAGGGCTCTGCGTGCCACCTCTGGCACGCCAGCCATAGATTCGCCATCCCGGCTCTAGTTAGAAGATCTGCAGAATAAAGTTATGATGCTATTTTATTAATTTATTATGTGATTATTTTCTTTTATTAGTTTTATTAGTAGTAGTTTTATTGTTTTTTAGATGAGAGTTTTATATTCCTGTAAGCCGGCTCGAGTCGCCATGTGCGGATAGGCGGCAATATAGATTTCCATAAACAAACAAACAAACAAACAAATCAATCAACCAATCAATCAACCAACCAACCAACCAACCGCTAAGATTCAACTTGCACAAGTGAGGTTTCTGCAGTGTAAACCTACTGACCAGTAGAAGCCGAAGAGGGATGGAGAGCAACTGGGCTCTGAACTTCTATTTCCTTTCGTTGTCTAAGCTCAACGCTCCTTAAAATCATTAATATAATGCTACTAATCCTACTTTTCTGGTAAAAGTTACAGTAACGGAATCTTGCAGGTCTGAAAATGCTTCTCACCTTCCTACCTTTAAATTCCAGAAAATTAAATTGGGTCCTTTCTGAGATGCTTCCTTCATTGTCATTCATGCTTTGGACCTCCCTTGTTTAGCAATGGAAATTTTGGCTCTGTTTGGGGTCCTCTGTACGAGGTCTACCCATATATGATGGGTGGAATCAGAGCCAAATGAAATCAGAGACCCCCTTTTTGGGGGGAGGGAAGGGATTTCACGTGCAAGTAGTCCTCAATTTGCAAACTTTGAGCCCAAAGTTTGCTTTGTTGCTAAGCGAGACAGTTCTTAAATGAGTTTTACCCTGTTTTACGACCTTTGTTGCCACCGTTGTTAAGTGAATCACTGCAGTTGCCAAGTGAGTACCAATCTGCCTTCCCTATTGGCTTCGCTTATCAGAAGTTCGCAAAAGGGGATCGCGTGACCCTGGGACACCACAACCGTCATAAATATGAGCCAGTTGCCAAGCGTCTGTAGGGGATGCTGCAATGCTCGTAGCAATGGCACTTAGACTTATATACCACTCCATTGTGCTTTTACAGACTTCTCTAAGTGGTTTACAGAGTCAGCCTATTGCCCCCAACAATTTGGGTCCTCATTTTATCCACCTTGGAAGGAGGGAAGGCTGAGTCAACCTTGAGCCTGGTGCAATGGTGGGTTGCAGGTGGTATGCCCCAGTACGGGCATACCGATGCCTGCCTGGAGCACCAAGAACCGTTCCGGTACAATACTCTGGAAGGCCCACTCGCCCGAGTTCCTTACCTGTATTTGAGGTCTTTGGGGATTCTGCGCATGGAGCGCATAGCACCTGTGCAGCGCTCCGCCGAGCAGCTGGAATGTCACAGAGGCTCGCAGAGGCATTTCAAGAGGTAAAGACGCAGGTGCATGCTGCAAGTGTGCACACTGTGTGCGTTCATGTGATGAATGCCGTACCGTGTTGCGCCGTACCGGTTGCACCAGGATCCGGAACCCACCACTGGCCTAGTGAGATTTGAACTGCCAAATTGCAGTCAGTTGGCAGTCAGTAGAAGTAGCCTGCAGTACAGAGGTGGGTTGCAAATCCCAACACTACCGATTCATTCGTGCTCGCTTGCGCTCGCGGGTGACAGTTCTGCACATGCGCAAAAGCCTCTGGGTGGGTGGGTGGAGGGTGGGCAGAGCCTCCCGCCACTGTCACTACCGGTTCACCCGATCCGGGAACAACCCATCTTTGCTGCAGTACTGCACTCTAACCACTGCGCTACCGCGGCTCATTCTAAATGTGAAAAATGGTCATTAATCATTCTTTTTTTACAGTGCTGCTGTTTTAACTTTGAATGGTCATTTAATGAATGGATGTAAATCAAGGACTACTGTGCATTTTTGAGTCTCTCGCTCACGCTTCTGGTGGAGATTTAGCTCCAGCAGCCTCAATTCTTTCAGCATTTATCCACTTGAATCCTAGAGGCATTGTATAAGCACAGCTCTCAAACAAGCCACTTTCTTTTTATTCCTTGGCTCTACTTTCCACAGATTGTTAGATTTATAGTCTTAAATTTCCCCCTTTAGTTTAAGACTGCCTACAGTGAAATCATTCTTTTTTTATCTTTTTCCTTAAGTCTAAAAACCTCAAAAATTCAGTCTTCCTTATCAAAGCCTCTAAGTTTTATATGCCTTTTTGGATGCTTAAGCATCTGTCTTCTCATTGTTAATTTCCTATTAACTAATATTAATTTATGAATATTAAATTTAATAATTTAAGGTTAGGGATACCATTAAAGTTTAATAATATTAATGTTTATTATTTAATATTAACTTAATATTAACTCATTTACTCTTAACTAATTGGGTTCTTTTTATCATACGTGCTTTGCAAAATAGACCGCGAATGAACTGAACTGAAGAAGCTTCTTGGATGAGAAGCGAAACGCCTTTATTGGGGAAAAAAACCAAGGAAGTCCAGTTGCCTTTTGAAAAAGCATCTTTGGGACAACCACGATCTGGATAACTGAGAATAGACATCCCACCTCTCAATTACCACTATCATGATATACTGGAAGAAAGCTCTGGGCTAGGCTTTTATGAGGAACTAGTAAAATTCCACTACCATGTGAATTAGAAGGAATCATCTATATACAGTATATCCTATATAAAAACCAAGAACCACACTCACTCATCACAAAATCTCCAGAACTGTAAAGCCTACAAACTTGAAATTTGGTATGTATGTTCCTCTTGGTTTCTAAGCGCTTGTTAAGAAAGCATTTTTTGAAATGACCATCAGATCATTATACAGTAATTAACAGGCTCTGATGCTAAGTAGTTCTACTCCCCCTCCCCACCTGAAAAGAACTCTGTTCCAACCGCCAGTTGCCTCACATTCTGTTACCTCAAACTGGCAGATATTGCACTCCTTCACTCAGGAGCTGTCTGGGGCTTCTTACAGTACTAAATGTCAGTACCTCATCAAAATGTCTACGCCTTCCACCTATGGAACTACTTCCGGACTCAAGGCGGCGGGAGCGCTATTCCCTTATGTGTTTCAAACACCGACCACGACTGAGCCAACGAATTGAACCGGAGTGAGCCAGATTTCTCCTGCATTGCCTGATCACGATAGTTTCGTCGCGAAGCAGAGGTATCCAGCTAGTATTAATAATATATTTCAACATTTAGGTTGTTGGGAAGAAGTCAGTGTGTATGAAGGCCAACACCAGCTAAAGAACTAGAAGCTGTGGCTTCAGGTTGTTATCTATACAATAATGAATTGCTTCAGACCAAATTCCTTCACTCTTAGCAACCAATCCAAATCACAGTATATGAGTTCACACCACAACTTTGGGAAAAGTTACTTCTATAACTGTGTGTATGTGTGTGAGTGAGTGAGTGAAACAACGACGAGGGATGGTGGGAATAAGATGCATTATATATCTCATTAAAATGTCAAGGGATGCACAAGAGTCTTTCGTAACCAGCTTCCTCAATGTGTACTGAAAATATCACTGTCACTTGTCATCTGTTTGCACTCGTCAAACTTCTAAAAAAGTCTTATTTTATCATATTCACACTATCTTTCAGAGATGTGATTTTTAAAAAGCGATTAGTCTCACTTAAGCCTCTAAGTGAATATCTTATCCACTTGTGCTAGTATAACACAACTCTGGATGAACAAGATGCTACTACTGGATGCAAATCAGAGGTGGTAGTCAGCCAGTTCTGACAGGTTCTGGAGAACTGTTAGCGGAAATTTTGAGTAGTTCGGAGAACCGGCAAGTAGGCTGGCCCTGCCCCCCACTACCTCCCAGCTGATCTTCTTTTGTTGCCCTGAACAGGAGAACAAAGCTGGAAAGCAGGTTAGTGGGGTGGGGAGGGAATGGGGATTTTGCAGTATCCTTCCCCTGCCATGCCCACAAAGCCATGCCCCACAAAGCCACGCCCACAGAATCTGTAGTAAAAAAAATTGAATCCCACGCTGATTGCAAATAATGATTACATGTTTCTCAACCTTAGCAACTTGAAGATATCTGAACTTCAACTCCCAGAATCCCATGCTGGCAAGGGAATTCTGGGAGTTAAAGTCCACACCTCTTTAAGTTAAGAAACCTGGTTTAAGTATTGGAACTTCTAACTTCTGTCCCTATGTGGGGACTGGAATATTTGGATTCAAAATTAATTCAGGGCCAATAAATGGGCCAGACTGTTATAAATTAGAACCACTTCTTAGAAATCAGATTGAAAGGAAGTTCTTCTCTATGCATAAAAGCATGATATAGCATTGGTGAAATTTGTTTCTGTACTAAAATCTCAATACAAAATTCATACTGGTCAAATTGATTTGAAAAATAATGGGATACAAAATAGTTCCATCTACGTTTTCTTGTTAATTTCACCAGGACTAAAACATGGTTAACTTTTTTATGGGTTAGGACCCCAGAATGCAATCACTCACTCAGACAAATGATTGTCTGAGTGATCGTGGGCGCACCGCGGTTCGCCCACATAACACCGATCCTCCATGAGCTGTGCTGGCTACCTGTTGATCTCCGGGTGCACTTCAAGGTCCTACTTACCATCCACAAAGCGCTCCATGGTAGTGGGTCTGACTATTTGAGAGACCGCCTTCTGCCAATTACCTCCCTGCGTCCCATCAGGTCGCACAGGGTAGGCCTCCTCCGAATTCCATCCGCCAGTCAGTGCCGACTGGCGACTACGCGGAGGAGAGCCTTCTCAGTTGCAGCTCCGACGCTATGGAACAATCTCCCCGTGGAGATCCGCACCCTCACCACCGTCCAGGCCTTCCGCACGGCCCTTAAGATCTGGCTATCCCGTCAGGCCTGGGGATAGGACTTTACTCTCTCCCTGCCCGAATGCCGAGTGAATGTTGTGCTTTTATTGTTAATTATTTTTACTCACATTTTCTTTTATGTCTTGTCTTGCACTCCCCTCCCTCATTATTGTAAGCCGCCCTGAGTCCCCTCAGGGAAAAGGGCGGCCTATAAGTGTTTAATAATAATAATAAAAAAAAGCAAAAAATAAAAGCTATTTAATACCGTTAAGTGAAGCAATCACTTTCCTTTGGTTTATTTATTAAGCACGTTTATATAGCTATCCAAAGGTCTTAAATGCAAGGATTGGTCATCAAGTCACTTTTTCACACACCCACACCCCGTTAGTATTGCAAATGGTTGCTAAATGAGGTAGTCACTAAATGAGGCCTACCTGTAAGATACCAAGATATTCCCACACCCCTGCCCTTAATGGAAGACTCACATTCACCACAACAGAGAAGAGAATTTAAAATAACAGGTCCATTCATAAAAACAAGGCTAAAGACCCATGATGGCAAACCTATGGCATGCATGCCAGGGGTAGCACGGGTGCCGTCACCAGCTGCACTTCCGGGTTCCATTGTGTGCATGTGCCTGCGGCCAGCTGATCTCTTCCGAGTTCCGTCATGCCCATGTCCAGTTGGTCTTCACGCATGTGCGTGACGGAACCCAGAAGTGCAGCTAGCAATGGCAAGCAAGTGGTCAGCTATTCTCTTCCGGGTTTCGGTGCTCCGGCGCGGGCGTTCCTGTTTCGAAAAAGGTTAGCCACCATTGCTATAGACTTCACCTCTGCTTCACCTAAAAACTCTGAATATAAATATAATCCACGCATTGTCACTAAGCTGAGAGTTAAGGTAAAATACTGCCTCAAATTGCACTCTACTCCTGGGGACCACATGGGATGGTTAATCAAGTTTTCTTTGACAACAATAGAACTAATCTGATCATCTCAATTACACTTGGGGCTCCTTGGAGAAGGAGTTTTGCGATAATTTATTGACCGCTTTTAACCATAGCAACTTTTGCTCTATCAGGTTTCCGCAGCAGCTTTAAGGAACGAGCTGACGATTCTTTTAGGCGATGACAGGATTTTTTTTTCACATCGCCATGAAGGATTCCAAAAATTGAGTGGGGGGAAGAAAAGGAGAAACTGAAGCTCCAGTAATATTGTTAACCTGGGTCAACTTTCACTGCTATGCTAAGGTGAAAAGGTTGATATCGTTATCCTTTATGTTGTTTTTACTGGAGCTTTGTAATCCCACCTCCAGTCTTTTTGATTTGTCAGCCCATAAATCTAAAAAATAAATAAATCAAATCCGTGGCAACCTTGATTTCCTAAATGTGACTAGCTCACTGCAGCCAAAGTAAAAATGAAGATAAAATAGTCTTCGGGGAGGGAGAGTAACTATACCAATTGTTTACTACATAGAACATCTTTTTTTTTATTTAAAGGAAGAAGCCGAAACGTTGACAATTCTAACTATATTCTGGAGGTGGATATCTGTAGGCTACACAAGGCCCAAGACGCCATTTTATGGCCCATCAAAGCAGCCCAAGATCACATTGCGAGTTATGGGCAGAACAATTTACTACAGATAACCTTTGACTTACAACTGCTCTTTTAGCGACTGTTTGAAGTTACGTCGTCATTGAAAAAAGCAACTTATGACCATTTTTCAAGCTTATGACTCTTGCAGCAACCCAGGGGTACGTTTCATCCAGCATTACTGCTGGTTCAGTGCGCACGCATGTGCAGTTGCCTATAAATAGGTCTGCGCATGTGCAAAACATAAAAAAAAACGGTGTTGGACCAACCGGGGAAACCGGTTTGGGGTGTGTGGCGAGCATGCCATCCCTACCGGTTCGGAGACCCAGTCACCATTTCCACTACCGGTTCCACTGAACCAGTGCAAACCGGTAGGAACCCACCTCTGCAGTAACCCCACGGTCACCCGGGGTCATGCGATCCTCTTTTGCAACCTTCTGATAAGCAAAGTCAACGGGGAAACCAGATTCATTTAACAACCTTGTTACTAACTTAACAACTGCAGTGATTCATTTAACAACTGTTGCAAGAAAGCTCGTAAAAAAGGCAAAATTCACTTAACGAATGTTTTTGGGCTCATTTGCAGTCGTACACCGAGAACTGCCTATATTTTGTTTTGCTCGCCCGCTCCCACAAAAAGGAGGCAAAGATTACATGCTTGCTACTTATGTCATCATTGTCTCACAGATCTTGGTTTGAAAAATTGCCCATCCCTAATCTATGCCCATTTCTCAAATGTGATTGTCTCTGTCTCTCTCTGTCTCTGTTTCTCTCTCTCTCTCTCTCTCTCTCTCTCTCACACACACACACACACACGCTATAAAGTGAGCACCGATAAATTTTTTTTTGAAAAGTATATCGAGGTAGCTCCTGGGTAGAATAGTTGTCTTTTCTGTAGGAAGACTGTGGCACATTTGTTCTATAGGCAATCCTCAAGTTAGGACCATAATGGAGCCTACCCATCATGGCCCTAGATCATGTTGGTCATAAAGGGGCACTTTATGACCTTGTTTTGCAACTGCCGTTAAGTGAATCCACAGTTGTTAAGCGAATGCCGTGGTTGTGAAGAAATCAATCATTTGCTCTGGGTGCGGGTTTGCCAAAAACCTGAGGTAAATTCTGGTTTTCAGCAAAACCATCATAAAATGTTGAATGTATGTTGAATGTTTATTTTATTTATATGCCGCCCTTTTCCCCCGAAGGGGACTCAGGGCGGCTCACAACTCAAACCAGGGAAGGGGGATACAAACAAAAAATTAAAAGGACAGAAAACAATGCATAATTTAAAACACACAACAGTCATACCATTCGAGACGGGGGCAACAATTCTTTAGCCCCAGGCCTGTCGGAACAGCCAGGTTTTAAGGGCTTTGCGGAAGGCCTGGAGGGTGGTGAGGGTTCGAATCTCCACGGGGAGTTCGTTCCAGAGGGTCGGAGCAGCCACAGAGAAGGCTCTCCTCCGGGTAGTCGCCAGTCGACACTGGCCGGCGGATGGAATTCGGAGGAGGCCTAATCTGTGGGATCTAATCGGTCTAGTGGAGGTAATTGGCAGCAGGCGGTCTCTCAAGTACCCAGGTCCAATACCATGAAGAAAATATGATCATGTAGCTGCAGAATGCTGTAAAAGGGCCTCAAGTCAGTGAAGATTTGAAGTGAGATCACATCAGTGGTGGGTTCCAGTGCTGAGTTCCACGTGGACACGCGCTGTCTTGCTGTCCAGCGATTCCTCCGCAATGCTCCAGCTGCTTGGCAGAGTGTCGCGCAGGCATTGTACGTGCCATGCGTGTGCACGGAAGCGCCAAAGACTTTAAAGACAGATAAGGAGCGCGGGCAGGTAGGCCCTCCGGAACACTGTACCGGAGAGGTACCCGGTGCTCCGGGCAGGCTCCAGTACACCCGTACCAGGGCGTACTACCTGCAACCCACCACTGGTGAGTTCCTACCAGTTCGGACCGGTTCGGCTGAACCAGTAGTGATTTGGCGGCCTGGATCGCTGGAACCCAGGCCTGCCACACTCCCAAACCAGTTCCCTGGTCAGCGCCGTTGGTGCCGCCATCTTGTTTTTCAGTTCTGCATATGCTCAGAACAATTTTAATTGCACTGCGCGTGCGCGCAAGCACAAAGCATGCACACGAGCAAACTGGCAGTAGTGCCGGGCAGAACCTACCCCTGGATCACATGACTATGTGTTTTTTGGGGGGGATGACCATCAGCATTTTAAATTTGGGTCATAAGTAACCCCCAGAGATAAATCTATTGGAATTTTGAATGGTCACTGAGCAATCAGTCACAAGTTGAGTATGCCCTGTACTTTAGAGAAATTAATACTAACCATAAATATATGAGAAAAAATTAGGTGAATGAAATCAAAATACCTCTCGTTGCTGTCATGGCTGAAAACATTTTAAAGAGAGAACACTTTAAACAGAAAATGAGATCTCATTTATGTACATGTATTTTAAAATCACAGAATCCTCTCTCAAGCACAGAATCTAGATTCCACACACACCCTTTTCTTTTAAAAAAAAATTGAAAAATTTCTTATTCTTACAACGGTTGACGAAGTTATGTTGTAATTGCAACTTGACGGTGAACAACTTCCAGAATTTCGCATAAGAATTTCGGCAGAGACAAAGCTCCAGAAGATGACAGTAGTGTCTCTTATTTATGTGAAAAGTAGAATATGTTATGCAAAACAGGCATATATTTAGGAAAGAAAGACATTTCCTCTCCTTAATTGATTTACACAAATTGCAAAACAAAACAAAACAAAAAGCTTTTTCTTCAAGCAGGATTGTCTGCTTGAGAAGCTACTGTGTTTCTCCGAAAATAAGACCGGGTCCAGATTCGGAGCTCTGTTATTGGCTGTAGAGGGTTTTCCGGAAGGCTCTGATGGCAAAATGGAAGCTGGGGTAATATGTGCAAGTGGTGGCAAGCAGCCACAGAAGAAGTGGGCTGCAGAAGAAGGCCAGGCCGGTGTCAGCCAGAGGTAGTATGCTGCCGGTTTGCACTGGTTCGGGCGAACCGGTTGTGGTGACAGCACAAGCTCCGCCCACCCACCCTGATGTCATCACTCATGTCCAGACGTGCTCCTGCTATTGAACTGGTGGTGAAGAGAATACAATACCATTACTAGTGTTGGGGTGTGCGCAGTGGTGGGTTTCAAAAATTTTTCGAACCTACTCTGTGGGTGTGGCCTCCTTTGTGGGAGTGGCTTGCTGGCCATGTGACCTGGTGGGAGTGGCTTGCCGGCCATGTGTTCTCTCTCCCTCTCTCTCTCTCTCTCTCTCTCTCTCTCTCTCTTTCCTTCCTTTTGTCTCTCTGTCTCTTTCCTTTTTTTCTTTCATCTCTCTCACTTTTTCTTTCTTTTTTCTTTTTTTCTTTCTTTCTTCCTTCCTTCCTTTCTCTTTCTCTCTCTGTGTGAATCAGTCTGTGTGTGTGTGTGTGTGTGTGTGTGTGTGTGTAAGTGGTGGGTTTCCAAAATTTTTGAACCTCTTCTGTAGGTGTGGCCTGCTTTCTGGTGGAACCTCTTCTAACCGGTTCGGTAGATTTGACGAACCGGTTCTACCGAACTGGTGCGAACTGGTAGGAACCCACCTCTGGGTGTGCGAGGCCTGGTAAGTAAGGCAGTCCACACTCCCATCCCTACCCTGGCTTATTTTTTACCTGTGCGCCTCGCCCCAGCACCTGCACCTCGGGGTGGGTGGGGTCTTAATTAGCGCTCATTTTGGGAGTAGGGCTTAATTTGAGCGCATGCATTCAAAAAATGATAGGGCTTCTTTTTGGGGTGGGTCCTATTTTAGGGGAAACACAGTACAAACTAGGAGGATGGCCGTTCTATTTTGCTGTTAGTCACACAATCTAAATGGATGACTTCGGACCAGTCACTCTTACTCAGCCCAAACTACCTTGAAGTGTTGATGCTGCGGAGAAAATAGGCAGGCGCATTATGTGCGTTGCTGTCAGGTATGAAGAATGCAGACCACATGTTAAGTTCCAGTCAAGCTGATGTATTGCTCATGCCTATACAAAAGGATTCCATCAACTAACTATATGAGCAAGAGATAAGGGTCAAGAGAAGTCAAGAGGGATTGGAGATAGAACATTTGTGAGAATGTAATGATTCCAGGCTGATCCCACTCTTGACTCCACCCCCACCTCTGCTTGATTTTCTACAACTGCCCTTAAATTGTACAAAATAAAGGTGGGCTTATACAGCTGAAAGAGGTAATTGAAAAAAGGATATACACCCTTCATGGACCAACACTTATTTGTAGATTATCTTCACGTACTGCTAGTAATGTGGAATAGTTTGTATAGTGTGGTTTAGATTATTAGTGTGCTATCCTTTCTATATCAGATGAAGACATTTTAACTCTTCAAGACTTTAAACATCTATTAATTTTTGTCCAAATCCTTTATCTTTTTAAACTTCAGTGTATTTTCACTGACTGCTATTGAGGTGATCCAGGTTTTGGCCACAACCTTTATGACATACCAATACACATTTATTGGTGACAAGGCAGTGGTGGGATTCAATTTTTTTTATTACTGGTTCTGTAGGTGTGGCTTGGTGCATGTGGCATGGTTTGGTGGGTGTGGCCTGATGGGCGTGGCAGGGGAAGGATACTGTAAAATCTTCATTCCCTCTCCACTCCAAGGGAAGTTTACTTCAAAATCCCCATTTCAGCTGGGACTCGGGAGGCAGAAAATACATTGGGGTGTGTGTGTGTGTGCAGTCAGAGGTGGTATTTGCCGGTTCTCTGAACTACTCAAAATTTCCGCTACTGGTTCTGGTCAGAACCTGCTGAATACCACCTCTTTGACAAGCCAATAACAAGCTCAGCTGACAAGCTCTGTGTCTTTAATAAGAATATTTGTTTCTATTCCTATTTGCATTTAACAATGATCTAAATTGCGTTGATCTGAAATTTTATTTCAGGATTTTCTAGGATAAATCAGACTATTTTAAACAAAAGCTTGCTTTTTTAAAAAAAAAAAATTCCCACTGGAATTTTTTGCTGTGTTCGATTTTGTGTTCATTTCTTGTTTTGACTTCATTCTATGCTGTTCTTTTAAAATTATTAACAGAATAACAGAATAGAATAGAATAGAATAGAATAGAAATTCATGAACTCGATAACTGCAAACTTTACTGAAGGGTGTATCCAATATTTAGAATAGAATAGAATAGAATAACAGAGTTGGAAATGTCCTTGGAAGTCCTACTCCAACCCCTGATCAAACAGGAGATCCCATTTCAGACAACCGGTTGCCCAATCTGCTCTTAAAGAGATTATATTTATTTATAACAATTTTAGAAATGGATCATCTTATGTGCTTAATACAAGTCATTCCAGAAAAAATATTGGCACAAACATTTTTTTTTAAAAAAAAAGCTGAAATGCATTTTTAAAAAAAACAACCTTCTGCCCACCCTATGCTCTGGGAGTGTAATGTAAGGGCTTTTAATTCATTTTCAGAGGAGAATTTAAAAAAAAAGTTCTGTAACAGCTCCTATTAATTATTCTACCTTTCAAAATTGGAATGATTCATTATATTATGAGGCATACAGCCATAGATTAGTGACCTATCTTAATCATGAAAAAAATCAATTCATTGCAGGTTCTTAGACTTTGCTACGCATTTCTAATGGATGTCAATGGTCAATAGGTCAATGGTCGATAAGAATAGCTACTTAGAAAAGAAGTAAGGAAAAACCACCTGTCTTAGTTTTGGCTGCAGAAAACATTTTTTTTTGTGAATGACCAACAGATTATTGTAGGAATTTTATTGAACATTCACATCTGATAGTCATCCTATGATTATTAATCTTATTCCTTTCATAATGGGGAGAATCAGCTAGGCAGCCAGTAGAAGAAGATAAAAGAGATGGAAAATGCGAGAGGACAGAAATAATGTGGAAGGTTTTGAACATTTTCCCAATTTGATTTGAGAGAGAGAGTTGGTCTTTGGTGATGAGCAGTAATTAAGGGGTGATTACAAACACAGACAATGCGGTGTAGTGGTTAAAGTGCTTGTCTAGCACTAAGGAGAACCAGGTTCAAGTCCCTCTCTCAGCCATCAATCAAATGGGTCAACTGGAAGTTCGTCCCGAACTTCCGGTTGAATGGTTGGGCTGTTTTTTGCCCTCCCCAGGCTTCAGGAAAGCCTTCGGAGGGTGAAAACTCCCCCCCCCCCACAGACATGGGGGGTTGCGCGCGCATGCACAGGTGAGTGGGTACGTGTGCACTCCCAATAGTATGCGCATGCACATTTTTGGCACACCTTCAGAAAAAGGTTAGCCATCACTGGCGTAGAGGATAATTTTATTTATGATTTACCCGTCACATTCACATGGTCGCCCATCTCTCAAGCAAGCGAGTCTTGGCGGTCCTAAAACGCTACCAGAACTTGAAATATTTTGACATGTTTGTGCTCCAGTTAAATCATACAAGCATAAATTGTTCAGGACCTGTGGTGGCTCAGTGGTTAGAATGCAGTATTGCAAGCTACTCTGCCGACTGTCAGTAATTCGATTCTCACCGGCTCAAAGTTGACTCAGCCTTCCATCTTTTCTATGCTCGGTAAAACAAGGACTCAGATTGTTGGGGGCAATACGTTGACTCTGTAAACAGCTTAAAATGTAACGATTCCCCTCACACATGTGTGCTAGTTGTTCCCAACTCTAGGGGGCGATGCTCATCTCCGTTTCAAAGCCAAAGAGCCAGCGCTGTCCAAAGACGTCTCCATGGTCATGTGGCCAGCATGATTAAATGCCAAAGGCGCACAGAACGCTGTTACCTTCCCACCAAAGGTGGTCCCTATTTTTATACTTGCATTTTTTTTGCATGCTTTCAAATTGCTAGGTTGGCAGAAACTGGGACAAGTAACGAGAGCTCACTCTGTTATGCAGCATTAGGGATTCAAACCGCCAAATTGCCGACCTTTCTGATCAACAAGCTCAGCATCTTAGCCACTAAGCCACTGCGTCCCGTTAAAGAGCATAGAGAGGGCTTAAAGCACTGTGAAGGGGAATTATAAGTCTAAGTGCTATTGCTATAAATGCTACAAAATATTTGCATGGGGACTGATAACCATTACCGCGTGCAGAATGGATAGGAACAGAAACTAAAGAAAGTTGGACACATAGAGAGCTCCCGAAAAGATCTCATGACAATATGCTCCTAACTCAAGCGAATGGGAACTGATCTGTTTCTTTATAACGAAGCACTTAGCATTCATTAAAGGGCAATCCCCCATGTAAGAAAACAATAGGAAAAAAAGTAGAAAAGAATAGTGAGATCAGGACAGAGACTAAATATATGGGAGATTTATGGGCTTTACCTTGTGAGCCAATGTAAGTTGTTTGGATAAGGAAGGCACCCATGATGCAACCAGCTCCATTGAAGAAAGTCAAGATTTGCATGGCAACCCCACGAATTTGGCCTGGCAGAAATCGGAATGTGATGAAGACACCTTTGCAATGGAAGAGGAAAAATAATTATGAAGAACTACTATCCTGAGGATGGAGAGAGACAGACTAAACCAGTGGTTAGGGAGGTGGATTGGGAGAGGGGAAGGAAGCAGGAGTGGGATTCAGCCCAGTGATGAAATTCAATTTTTTTTTACTACCAGTTCTGTGGGCATGGCTTGGTGGGCCTGGCAGGGGAAGGATACTGCAAAATCTCCATTCCCACCCCAGTCTGGGGTCAGCAAGAGGTGATATTTGCCGGTTCTCCGAACTACTTAAAATTTCCAGAACTTGCTGAATTTCACCCCTGATTCAGCCGGTTCAGATCGGTTCAAACTGGATACTAATTTTACATCTGCTTCACTGGTTGTTGCAAGGACTGGCTGGCCACGCCCACTCCACCCCGCCCTTCCCAGGAATCTCCATGCAGCTTGAAGGGGCTTGTTGGGCAATTCCTATTGTGGCTGAATGGCTTTGCCCTGAAGGATAATCCCATCATCCTGGAGCTGAAGATCTTTTGTCTTGTAGATAGGCTGGCTTGGTCTTTCTTAATTGGCACCAAACATCTGCTGGGGGCAGGGAACTGTTCTCTGAAACTGCCCAAGGAGATGCTGACACAGTTCTACAGAAGAATCATTGAGTCTGTCATCTGCACCTCTATAACTGTCTGGTTTGGTTCTGCAACCCAATAAGACAGACACAGACTTCAGAGGATAACCAGAACTGCTGAAAAAAACAATTACTGCCAACCTGCCTTCCATTGAGGACCTGTACACTGCAGGAGTCAAAAAGAGGGCCGTGAAAATATTTACAGACCCCTCACATCCTGGATATAAATTGTTTCAACTCCTACCCTCAAAACGACGCTATAGAGCACTGCACACCAAGACAACTAGACACAAGGACAGTTTTTCCCCGAACGCCATCACTCACCTAAACAACTAATTCCCTCACCACTGTCAAACCATTCACTGCATTACTATCACTATTAGCCTTCTCATCGTTTCTATCACCCATCTCGTCCCACTTACGACTGCAAGACTGTTGCTTGTATCCTTATGATTTATATTGATATCGATGGTTTCCTGATTGCTTATTTGTACCCTATGACTATCATTGTACCTTATGATTCTTGACGAATGTATCTTGTCTTTTTATGTACACTGAGAGCATTTGCGCCAAAGACAAATTTCTTGTTTGTCCAATCACACTTGGCCAAGAAAGAATTCTATTCTATTCTATTCTATTCTATTCTATTCCATTCCATTCCATTGTTTCTGTATTAATTCTATTCTAATCTATTCCATTCCATTATTTGTTTCTGTTTTAATTCTATTCTATTCTATTCCATTCCATTCCATTGTTTCTGTATTAATTCTATTCTAATCTATTCCATTCCATTCCATTATTTGTTTCTGTTTTAATTCTATTCTATTCTATTCTATTCCATTCCATTGTTTCTGTATTAATTCTATTATAATCTATTCCATTCCATTCCATTGTTTGTGTTTTAATTCTATTCTATACTATACTATTCTAGTCTATTATATTCCATTCCATTCCATTGTTTCTGTATTAATTCTATTCTAATCTATTCCATTCCATTATTTGTTTCTGTTTTAATTCTATTCTATTCCATTCCATTCCATTCCATTCCATTGTTTCTGTATTAATTCTATTCTAATCTATTCCATTCCATTCCATTATTTGTTTCTGTTTTAATTCTATTCTATTCTATTCTATTCCATTCCATTGTTTCTGTATTAATTCTATTCTAATCTATTCCATTCCATTCCATTGTTTGTGTTTTAATTCTATTCTATACTATACTATTCTATTCTATTATATTCCATTCCATTCCATTCCATTGTTTCTGTATTAATTCTATTCTAATCTATTCCATTCCATTCCATTATTTGTTTCTGTTTTAATTCTATTCTATTCTATTCTATTCCATTCCATTCCATTGTTTCTGTATTAATTCTATTCTAATCTATTCCATTCCATTCCATTATTTGTTTCTGTTTTAATTCTATTCTATTCCATTCCATTCCGTTCCATTCCATTGTTTCTGTATTAATTCTATTCTAATCTATTCCATTCCATTCCATTCCATTATTTGTTTCTGTTTTAATTCTATTCTATACTATTCTATTCTATTCTATTCCATTCCATTGTTTCTGTATTAATTGTATTCTAATCTATTCCATTCCATTCCATTCCATTCCATTATTTGTTTCTGTTTTAATTCTATTCTATACTATTCCTATTCTATTCTATTCCATTCCATTCCATTGTTTCTGTATTAATTCTATTCTAATCTATTCCATTCCATTCCATTATTTGTTTCTGTTTTAATTCTATTCTATTCTATTCTATTCTATTCTATTCCATTCCATTCCATTCCATTGTTTCTGTATTAATTCTATTCTAATCTATTCCATTCCATTCCATTATTTGTTTCTGTTTTAATTCTATTCTATACTATACTATTCTATTCTATTCCATTCCATTCCATTCCATTCCATTGTTTCTGTATTAATTCTATTCTAATCTATTCCATTCCATTATTTGTTTCTGTTTTAATTCTATTCTATTCTATTCCATTCCATTCCATTCCATTCCATTGTTTCTGTATTAATTCTATTCTAATCTATTCCATTCCATTCCATTATTTGTTTCTGTTTTAATTCTATTCTATTCTATACTATTCCATTCCATTCCATTGTTTCTGTATTAATTCTATTCTAATCTATTCCATTCCATTCCATTATTTGTTTCTGTTTTAATTCTATTCTATTCTATTCCATTCCATTCCATTGTTTCTGTATTAATTCTATTCTAATCTATTCCATTCCATTCCATTGTTTGTGTTTTAATTCTATTCTATACTATACTATTCTATTCTATTCTATTATATTCCATTCCATTCCATTGTTTCTGTATTAATTCTATTCTAATCTATTCCATTCCATTCCATTATTTGTTTCTGTTTTAATTCTATTCTATTCTATTCTATTCCATTCCATTCCATTATTTGTTTCTATTTCTATTCCATTCCATTCCCTTCTCTATTCCCTTCTCTATTCTATTCTATTCTATTCTGTTCTGTTCTGTTCTGTTCTGTTCCGTTCCGTTCCGTTCCATTCCATTGTTTCTGTTTTAATTCTATTCTATTCTTTTATCATCCAGAGAAATATAATATTCTGCCTTTTTAATATTTCTCAAAATATTTCATTTTTTTAGGAGACAGGTGGGCGCTAACTTTCTACACCAGGGTGAGGAGAACAGTAAAAGAATCCCTCAACCATCCCTGGTCAAAACAGAGTGTCATTCTGAGTTTAAATCAGTCGATTTGAAGATGAAGAAATGGAACAGAAAAAAAAGGGCTCTTACAGGTAGGTGTCACCAGAGTTTCTGCTACGCCAAGCAAGAGGTATTGTGGAGCCAGATGGAGACACGGCATGGAAGAAACAAGGAGAGCTTTTCCGAAAAGAGTCTGTTCAACCAGAGGGAAATGCTTCCGACGTAGCTCAAAGAAACCAGCAACCGCCATGGAAAGAGTTGCAGAGGTGTTACCTACAACTGAGCGTCAAACACAAAGAACAATTAATTTTGGATAGAAATATATACTTTGTAAAGTGTAATAAAAATTGTGCGTGCCATGCTCCGTGTAAACTGACCCTAACCCTAACCCTAACCCTAACCCTTTTAAAAATTCCAAAATTTCCCCAAAACTTTCATGGGGAAAAGAGAGAGGCCTGGTTTTCTAGACCTCAAGTTTTTAAATCACCATTGCATTTACAGGTTTCGAAGACTCTTCTTCTAGAACTCAGGGGTGAGCTCAGGAATTCTGGGAGTTGAAGTCCACAAGTCATAAAAGGGCCAAGTTGCCAACTTATGAGATTATCTGCCAACAAACTCATCTTATGACACCGGTGAGTTTCACATTTTGTTACTACCGGTTCGCCGTGCACGTTCGCGCCTGCCCCTTCCATGCATGCTCCCGGCCTCAAAACATGCCTAAGTAGGATGACATAGAACTTGGGGGTGGGGGGATGGCCACCCACGATTTTGGGGTGAACTGGTCTGAACTGGGTGAATACTACCTCTGCTTATGAATGAGAAGGCAAATAAACGTGTCTCAGGATAATGTTGCCAGATTCAATCTGATTTGGTCACTGGTTTAGTCTTCTGAGCTTTCAAACTTGTGCTGGGAAGGAACTTCCCATTCATCAGAATGAGAAGTTGACAGAGATGTTGAGAATGGGCTCCAGCACGAGTTCAAAAGCTTGGACGAAGCTCCCAGTGATTGACCCAGATTGGATCCCGCAAACTCATCTTCTCTCTCTTGATTTTTGACGTCTATCGTCCCTGCCTTTTCCAGCCCTTTCCCATCCCTCTCACTCCAATTATTTTAGCTCCACCCATTATATGTTAAGATTATGAATTAAAATATCATTTTAGGCTAGTGCAATGCATTATTTTAGGCCTCTAGAATAAAAGTTACAACCATGAAATTATTTTCCAAGTAGCACATCCAGGGTAGACTAACAGGAACAGGTGTTTTGCACTTCGCTACACACATGTGGGTTTCAACATAGACAGGTTTCCACGGATGTTTCTATTTCATTCAGACAGCAGCCATTCCAGGACCATCTCTGCTTTTAGCCATGCACTCATCCTTTTAAAAAAGGAATGTACATTCTGCCATTTTGTACTGGTAGTTCTCAACTTACAAAAGTTCATTTAGAGACCAATTGAAGTTTTGATGACACTCACAAAAGTGATTGAGGACCATTTTTTTTCACAGGTACAACTGTTGTGGCATCTCCGTGGTCATGTGATCAAAATTCAGACGCTTGGCAGCTGATTCATATTAGTGACGATTGCAATGTCCTGGGTTTTTTTCATGTGACCCCCTTTTGTGACCTTCTGACAAGCACATGCAACGGGAGAGCCAGACTCCCTTAACAACCGTGTGACTAACTTAACAATTGCGGTGATCCACTTAACAACCGTGGCAAGAAAAGTCGTAAAATGGGGCATAACTCACTGAACAAATGTGTCATTTAGCAACAGTCATCTGGGACTCAAATCTGGCTGTACGTTGAGGTATATTGTCAATCTTGACAATATCCGTGGACTTCAACTCCCAGAATTCCCCAGCCAGCATTGCTATTTGAGAAACACCAGCCTGCAGCATCTCATTCATGCACACTTATAAATCACTCCATGTACCCTACCAATGAGACCAGAGAAAGAAGAATCTGGACATCCGATATCTCTTCTGTGAAGAGTGTTTCTCTTTAGTGTTTCTCTTTAGTGAAACACTAAATCTTTCAAACGTTTGCAGTGCCATAAGCCAGGGGTGTCAAACTCAAGGCTCGAGGGCCAGATCTGGCCCGCAATGTGGTTGGATCTTGCCCGCGGGGCTGCCCTGGAAAATGTAAGGGGCCAGCCAGCATCGCTTCTGTTCTGACCTAGACTTTCGGATAAAGCATCAATCACAATCTTAGTCCCAAAAATCTTCTTTTATTTATACAGCTGTAAATTATTATCAGTCTGCAAGGCTTCACAAACAGTCTGTGAAGATTCCGACAGATGTCTGCTCGAGTTGCCACAGTCTTTCAGGGGAATGTTGATAAACACCCACCTTGTCTCCCTGGGAACGCTGCCAGAGACCTAATTGCCAAATGCAGAGCAAGGCCAAACTTAGCACAGATTGAAACAGAACTTTTCAAAGCTTCAACCGACCAGATGAACTAATTGCTTCCTGCAAAAGCTCATGTCCTGTTCGCTTCTCTTTTATGTCTTATGGGAGGGGCCAGTCATCTCCAAGCCTTACTCCCAAGTCGACCCTGTTTTCTTAATTGTTTTTACCGTCTGGCAGCTCTGCACATGCGCACACCGGGAACAGGCTCCCGCTGTTCTTCTTCCTCACCGATATCAGACTCCAGAGTCAGCAAATACTACCAGATGGGCTTGGTCCCCTCTCTGCCTCTGATGCAGAGCCCTCGTCTGAGCCTTCCCCAGACTCCAGGACTGGCCCATGTTCCTCTGCAACCATCGAATCTGCTCCCAGCCACACCCAGCCAGTCAACCATGCCTACCCAGTCGACCATGCCCCCCGCCCCCCCTTAGGTCAACCACAGCCTTGATGCAGCCCTCAATGAAATTGAGTTTGACACCCCTGCTCTAGGCCAACATGTAACTGAAAGAATTGTCAGCATCATTATCCAAATCTTCTTTTCTGCAGCTCAGCTGAGACATTATTTTATTTTAAATCCTGAGTAATTGCCACCTGCTGTTTCATGTGCTTCTACTTTGCGCAAAGCTTAACAACAAACTTAATTAGGCTAATTCTAGTCAGATTAATATTTCCTGTCTTTTCGGCACTAGCTGTGCCACATGCTACGTGCTTGCCAAATTAAACGGAGGGATACGGGAAATGTTGATTTCTAACTAAGATGCACTGCAGGATGGGAGGCAGCTCAAGCAGGGTGAGCACTCCAAAGGTCCAGTTCAATCAAACAGGAAGTCATCTCCAAAGCAGAAATTGGGAGCTGCTGTTCTACTTTACAAGTAGCCAATACCGCAGCTGGGAATGAGCGAAGAGGGGCATATCCCAAAAGCAGGATTTCAAGAAATAGCCCAAATCTGAATGGAGAAAATCAGGACTGAGTCTTGCAATGAATACCAAACACAGGTTAGGGCTGATGGTTGGAGAAGATAGCAACATGGTGATGGAAAAAGCTGAACAGTTTAATGCCTGTTTTGCATTTGTCTTTTCAGAGGGACGTTGTCAGTGGTGGGTTACAGCCGGTACACCCTGGTATGGGCGTACCAGTGCCTGCCGGTACTGTTCTGGCACGGTGCTTTGGAGGGCCCACCCACCCACCTGCGTTCCTTACCTGTATTTGACCCAACCGGGCCATTGGCACATGCGAACGCAGGGTATGGCGCCTGCGTGACACTCCACCAAGCAGCTGGAGCATCGCAGGGTGGTGATGCGCAAGTGGTGGATGCACATGGTGGACGCCCGGCCCCGTCGCAGCATACCGGTTGCGATGGGATCCGGCACCCACCATTGGATGCTGTGTCTCAGTGGTAAAGACGCTGAGTCTTAGATCACCAAATAGCTTGGCAATACAAGACATGGGACAGAGTGAGCTACCATTACCTGTCCCATCTCCTGCCAACCTAGCAGTTGGAAAGTATGCCAATGCAAGAAGATGAATATGTACTGCATATAAGCATGCAGGAAGGTAGAAGCCTTCCGTGTTCTGCCGTACGCTCTGTGCTGTACCGTGATGTCATGCCAGCCACATGACTGTCAAAATATCTCCAGACAACGCCGGTTCTTTGGCTTTGGAGATGAATACTGCTTTGGAGTATTCATCTTTTTTGGAGATGAATAAGGTAAAGGTAAAGGTTCCCCTCGCACATATGTGCTAGCTGTTCCCGACTCTAGGGGGCGGTGCTCATCTCCGTTTCAAAGCCGAAGAGCCAGCACTATCCGAAGACGTCTCTGTGGTCATGTGGCTGGCTTCTTCAGTTCTGAGCTTCTTGGATGAGAAGCGAAACATCTTCAAGGGAAAACAAAGTCCAGTTGGCTCTGGAAAAAGCACCTCTGGGATTCCTAATGGTTGCTTCTCAAAAGCTTAACCAGATCTGATCCTTCTTAGCCAATTTCCTTTAGCTTTCAAGGTGCTGTCACCTACGTGGACAGATGCTGAAGTACCTTGTTTTAATTTTGCATCTGCCAGGGCATTGCAGATTTGATTTCTGACCTTTTACCATCTCTATCCAGTCTGGGATCCCTGCTCAGTCAAAAGATTTCTCCTATGAGTTTTGATGGTAATGTTATGCATGTGTGGAAGGAGAACTCTGGGTTTGGGACTTCATATATCAATTGGTTTCACATAAGACCCTGATTTGATTTATGAGATTGTAATTAACTTCTGAATGTTTTATTGCTGGCTTTGGGCCATAAAAAGGGCACCTTGTTACGTGGGTTATTCTATTCTGAATTTGCAAACAATAGTATAAAGTGAAGCGATATTTCTGCACACCATAGGCTACTTAAGAAATGGCCACGAGCGCTTTGAAAAAGTTGACCAAATGAAATGCTCAATAAATAAAAACACCGTAATACTTTCTTAATGCGATATATACATTGTTTAACTACCAGAAGCTATTTAATAATGAAGCTCCCCTAATGATGCACAGCTACAAAATTTGTGCCAATTTTCAAGTTTGTAGGCTTTACAATTCTGGAGATTTCGTGATGAATGAGTGATATTTCCCCCCCCCCCCTCTCTCTCTCACACACACACAGTATATATATATATATATATATATATATATATATATATATATATATATATATATATATATATATATATATATATATATATATATATATATGACAATTGCATTGTCCCAGGGTCATGTGATCACATTTTGTGGCCCTCTGATAAGCAAAGTCAATGAAGAAACCAGATTCACTTAAACATTGTGGCAAGAAAGATTGTAAATGGGGCAAAACTCACTTAACAACTGTCTTGCTTAGTAACAGTAATTTCTGGCTTGATTGTGGCCGTAAATCGAGGACTACCGGCAATAATTTGCACCATAGTACTCACCAATACAGATCATTGGATACCATCCACTTGTTTTGGCGTTCATTAAACAAGCATTGACACACTCCAGAAGGGGCGCCAGAATTAAAAATGGCAAGATGCTTATTAAATTCATGGCAGCGATCGGCAAAAGGAATCCATTCAAATTCAGATTGGAATTCATTGCCTGTATATTATATCCAGATGGGATCTGAATAGCAAAGAGAAATGCTTTAGTCTGGTTGGTGATCCAACTTCCTTCCACTCATGGAAAAGAAACAAAATAAAGGGGTTTTATTTCTGTTTGTTGTTTACCTCCATTTTTGAAGGGATATGTGTTGCATGCTAAAATTAAAGAGACAAGAGTGTGCATCTGAACCAAACGGAATCGAATTTGAAACAAAAGCATAACGTATTTTTTGGAGTATAAGACGCCCCTTTTTCCCACAAAAAAGAGACTGAAAATCTGGGTGTGTCATATACACTGAATACAGCATTTTTTGCCTCCTGAAACTCTGCCCCTTCACCAAAATGGCCGTGTAGAGCCTTTAGGAGGCTTTTAGAGAGCTCCTGGGGGCTGGGGAGGGCAGAAATGAGAAAAGAATGGGCCATTTTATGCTCAATTTTACCCCCCCCCAGCCCCCAGGAACACTCTATATGCTTCCTAAAGACTATCCATGCCCTCCCCCCCCTTTTTTTTGCAAAAAAATGGGTCTGTTTTCACAAAAAATGGACTGCTTTTTGCTTGTTTTTACCCCCCCCCCAAAGGAACTCTGCAAGCCCCCTAAAGGCTATTCATGCCTTGGGGGGGGGGGGGAACAGGCCTGTTTTCACGAAAAACGGGCCATTTGGGGGAGGTTTGCAGAGTGCAAAAACTTTTTTTTTTAATTTGCCTCTTCAAAACCTTAGTGGGTCTTATATTCCGGTGCATCTTATACTCCGAAAAATACAGAAATTAACTCACCTGCATAACACACGATCTATAAAGGACCTGGAAGGCAAATAAAGGAAAGAGACGGATGAGCAATTTTGTGTTTTCCACTTGTGTTTCGGTGTAGTGGCCTCCATAGTTTTCCTTGGCGTGGTCCAGCCAGTTGGCCACGTTCCCACTGAAATAGCGGCATTGTACGCAACACACCTTCAGTGCATTGATGATTATGCCACAGACGGTCAACAGGCAGCTACCTAAGGACAAGACAGGGGAGTTAATAATCTACAACACAGATTTTACAAGACTGAATCTGCTGCTATAGCAGTCGGCATTCTCCTCTGGAAGTTTTGGCTGATTTCAACTGGTAAAGAAACTAGGTCAGGGTTTGTGGCTCTAGTGGCCTAGAAAGCTGCCAAAAAAGCCCACACAGATCTAGGCTACATAAACAGAGGGATAGAATCAAGATCACATGAAGTGTTAATACCACTTTATAATGCCTTGGTAAGGATACACTTGGAATACTGCATTCAGTTCTGGTCACCACGATGTAAAAAAGGATGTGGAGACTCTAGAAAGAGTGCAGAGAAGAGCAACAAAGAGGATTAGGGGACTGGAGGCTAAAACATATGAAGAACGGTTGCAGGAACTGGGTATGTCTAGTTTAATGAAAAGAAGGACTAGGGGGACAGGATAGCAGTCTTCCAATATCTCCGGGGTTGCCATAAAGAAGAGGGAGTCAAACTATTCTCCAAGGCACCTGAGGGTAGAACAAGAAGCAATGGGTGGAAACTAATCAAGGAGAGAAGCAACTTAGAACTGAGGAGAAATTTCCTGATAGTTAGAACAATTAATCAGCGGAACAGAAATTGCCTCCAGAAGTTGTGAATGCCCCAACATTGGAAGTCTTTAAGAAAATGTTGGATAGCCATTTGTCTGGAAAGGTATGGGGTTTCCTGCCTAAGCAGTGGGTTGGACTAGAAGACCTCCAAGGTCCCTTCCAACTCTGGTATTGTAATTGTATTGTATTTGTATTTGTATTTGTATTATTTGTATTTGTATTGTATTGTAAATCTCTCTTTGCCACAAAATCCAATTTAACAATTCAAAGGATTAAAGTCATGGGGCAGAAAACCTGCATTTTACTAAATGTACTACAGCTGTCATGGCGAACCTGTGGCACGCAGAACCCTCTCTCCAGGCACACGAACCAGCACCCCAGCTCAGCTTCACCACGCATGCATGCACGCTACCCGACAGCCAGCTGATTTTCGGGTCGCTGTGTCAAGGGTCCTGAGCCTTGTAAAGATGTAAAGACTCAGGGAAGATGGAGGAAGAGAAGCAGCAGCACCGCCATGGCCCGTTTTTGTTCCCAGAAGGCTGCAGGGATGCCTACTAGGCCCAAAACGGAGCGCAGGGGGTGCGGTGTGCCCCTCTCCCCCCACGGCCCCGTTTTTGCTCCCAGGAGGCTGCAGGGAGGCCTACTAGGCCCAAAACTGGGCATGGGAAGGTTGCGTGCACATGCGCGGGGAGAGCAGGGGAGGTCATGCACACATGCGCAGGGGGTGGGGGTGCATAGGGGGTGGTTGTGCGCCCATTGCACTATGGGTGCACGCTCGCTTTCAGCACGCATCACTGTACTATGGAGTAAGGGCCACTGTTAGTGCCAACAGGAGTTGTTTATATAGACTGAACTTCAGCACAGAAAAATTCAGTAAGTGCTGGTATTAACTGTATCCATGATCTGCGACTTTATAATTGTTGTTCTTACTTTGACAGTAATACTTCATCCCTGAAGGTTGAGAGCCACACCCTCAAGCGAAGTGTCAGTACTGTACAGTGGTGGGTTTCAAAAATTTTTGGAACCTCTTCTGTAGGTGTGGCCTGCTTTCCGGGTCCACTGGTGGAACCTCTTCTAACCAGTTCAGTAGATTTGACGAACCGGTTCTACCGAATAGGTGCGAACTGGTAGGAACCCACCAGGGGTGGGTTTCAACCGGTTCGCGGCGGTCCCTGCGAACCGGTTGGTTGGCGAACCCGGAAGTAAGTAACTTCCGGGAACGGCGAAGGGCCCACCCGCCTGCCCGCGCTCCTTCCCCAGTTTTGATGAGTTCTGCGCTTCCACACATGCGCAGGACGCATACAGCGCCTGCACGATCCTCCAGGAGCAGCTGGAGCATCGCACAGACACTAGTACGCATGCGTGCAGTGCGCGCGTGCACGAGGATGCCGCCGGCCCCGTTCCAACCCAACCGGTTGGAACGGGGCGAGAAACCCACCCCTGGAACCCACCTCTGGTACTGTAACACCTGTAGGGATTATGGTAGCCATATCCAACTCTACCTGGCCTTCACAAGTGGAATCCAACACTAATTTTCAAAAACAGAATGAAAATTGTTGAATGTTTGTATTCCCCTCCACACTTCTTGGGTGTGTTTGCTTGAGAATGACAAAATTTGATGGCTTCCCCTGACTTATTAGGCAGGTTATCATGTGGGTTCATCCGATTTTATACCATTTTTGCAGCCATCATTAACCTCCCCATGGTGCTTTTTCAGGAGGCAACTGGACTTTCTTCTTTTCTATTTGAAGACGTTTCGCTTTATCTCATCCAAGAAGCTTCTTCAGCTCTGAGACGATAGTGGGGAATGGAAGATTTATCCTGAAGAAGCTTCCTGGATAAGAAGCAAAAGAAAGAAAGAAAGAAAGAAAGAAAGAAAGAAAGAAAGAAGGAAGGAAGGAAGGAAGGAAGGAAGGAAGGAAGGAAGGAAGGAAGAAAGAAAGAAAGAAAGAAAGAAAGAAAGAAAGAAAGAAAGAAAGAAAGAAAGAAAGAAAGAAGAAAGCCCAGTTGCCCCCCGAAAAAGCACTTTTGGGACAACCATGGCCTGGATGACTGAGAATCTCAACAGATATTCAGCCATCATTAAGTGAGTCACCATGATTCACCATTGTCCATAATGGGCATTTTTTAACTGGAAACCAGAAGTAAATGCAGTGATTCGTCGGGAATCAGAGTCATGTGATCACAGGCCATAAAGTGAGTGGGTTGCTGAATGCCCAAAGTGTGATCACATGACCACAGGTTGGACAGCAGCCATTGAAACTTTGAATTCCGGTCATCAATCAATCAATCAATGGAACAGCTTGCCTTCAGAAGTTTTGGGAGCTTCATCACTGGAAGCTTTCAAAAGGAGACTGGACTGCCATCTGTCAGAAATGGTATAGGGTCTCCTGCTTGGGCAGGGGTGGGTGGGACTAGATGACCTACAAGGTCCCTTTCAATTCTGTTGTTCTGTTCAAAAATAGCTTGGGGGAAAGTCTCCTAAGGGGTCATAAGTCAAGGACCGTCTGTAACAAGGACATGACTATGTGTATCTCCAAAAGTGCACCTTAATATATACTGGAATGCTGGAACAAAACTGTAGGAATTGACTAAAGTATGTTTTATAAGCAATATTCCTTTCCTACCTTTGTAACTTTTCCCCTTTAAATCTTGGCTCCCATGTTCTCCTCTGACCTTGAGTTAATCTATGCTACTTAATTACAGTCGTTTAAAAGGCTATATGGCGCTCTAGATGATTCTCCCCAACCCTACCTCAATCTTTGGTCAACTGCCAATTGTCAAAATTATAGCTGAACAAAGACTTTGCTTTCCTTGAGATATGCTGGGCTCACATATGAAAAAGAGAGAGAGAGGGAGGGAGGGAGGGAGGGAGAGAGAGAGAGAGAGAGAGAGAGAGAGAGAGAGAGAGAAAGGTCTTTAAAATAGAACTTGGCAATTTCTTTAAGGTCACTTATGGACTTGAATTATTGTCTTGAGAGAGAATTCTAGCCAAGTCATCTGATTGGAAGCAGCTAAAACAAGGTTTTAAATTCAGCTATTTAGAAATGGGAGTAGCTTGTTATGGCCCGCTAGCAGAGCTGGCAGCAGAATTGGACAATGAGGAATAGAATAGAATAACAGAGTTGGAAGGGACCTTGGAGGTCATCTAGCCCAACCCCCTTCAAGACAGGAAACCCCATACCATTTCAGACAAATGGTTATCCAACATCTTCTTAAAAACTTCCAGTGTTCACAACTTCTGGAGGCAAGTGGTTCCACTTATTAATTCTTCTAACTGTCAGGAAATTTCTCCTCAGTTCTAAATTGCTACTTTCCTTGATTAGTTTCCACCCATTGCTTCTTGTCCTGCCTTCAGGAGCCTTGGAGAATAGCTTCACTCCCTCTTCTTTGTGGTAGCCCCTGAGATATTGGAACACTGCTATCATGTCTTCCCTAGTCCTTCTTTTTATTAAACTAGACATACCCAGTTCCTGCAACCATTCTTCATATGTTTTGGCCTCCAATCCCCTAATCATCTTTGTTGCTCTTCTCTGCACTCTTTCTAGAGTGTCAACTTTGCATCTTGGCAACCAAAACTGAATGCAATATTCCAAGTGTGGCCTTGGGGAGGTTGGGGAGGAACACGGGCCAGTCCTGGGGGCTGAAGAGAGCTATTGTATTGTATTGTATTGTATTGTATTGTATTGTATTGTATTGTATTGTATTGTATTGTATTGTATTGTATTGTATTGTATTGTATTGCATTGCATTGCATTGCATTGCATTGCATTGATTTAATGATGCATATCATGTAACTGCTTACCTCTGGGGGGCTGATAAATCATTTCACTACGTGCCATGTGAATTGTGATCAGTCCCATCAAGACGGAAACGAACGGAATAAGAAAACCCAGATTTTGAGCCACCGACTGCTGGATGTATGAAATGCTGATGAAGACAATGGCTGAACTGAGACTGACCAACCAATAAAACCTGTAAGAGGAAATGGCAACAATCATTATTTTCAGAGACAAATGAAAAATGTGTGAGAAGTAGCTGGTTCCTTTCAAAAATGGAAACCGCAGTGCAATTCTGAATACGATAAACCCAAGCCGATGCTCTGCGGGATCCCGGGATCACGTGATCCACTTTTGTGATCAATGGGGAAGCCAGATTTACTTAACAAGCTTGGAAGTCATCTTTTACAGTGGGCCTCAAGCTTGCCACATATTATACTGTGGGAAACTGGGAGGGGGGATTGTATAGAGCCCTCATGGCGAACCTCATGGCACGCGGAGCCATATCTGCCGGTACGTGAGCTGGCCAGCTGATTTTTGGCCTTCCAAAGATTAGATTAGATTAGATTTAGTTTATTTGTATGCCGCCCTTCTCCGGGAGGGACTCAGGGTGGCGAACAACTCAGAAGGGGAAAAGGGGACACAAACACAATACACGTAATTAAAATACACAAGAGTCATACAGCCATACAAGTCGAGAGGGGAGGGGAACTCATCAACCCCAGGCCTGCCGGCACAGCCAGGTTTTGATGGCTTTCCAGAAGGCCTGGAGAGAGATGAGGGTCCGAATCTCCGCGGGGAGTTCATTCCAAAGGGCCGGGGCTGCTACAGAGAAGGCCCTCCCCCGGGTGGTAGCCAGATGGCATTGGCTGGTAGACGGAACCCGGAGGAGGCCGACCCTGTGCAATCTAACAAGTCTATGGGAGGTAATTGGCAGCAGGCGGTCTCTCAAGTACCCAGGTACTTGGGCTGGGGGAGGCCTTTTTCACCCTCCCTAGGCTTCAGGAAAGCCTCTGGAGTCTATGGAGGGCAAAAAACAGGCCCAATGGGCCTACGGGGAATTCAGAAACAATCTGTTTCTGGCTTCCAGAGGGCCTCCGGGGAGCTGGGGGAGGCTGTTTTCACAGAGGAAGTACCAAGCTCAGTTTGGAGATGAACAGTGTGGCGCGCATGTGATGGGAGTGTGGGGGTGTTGTGCACGCATGTGTATGTGGTGGTGGGGGTGCTTTGTATTATGGGTGCACACACGTGCTATCGCACAGCTGCACTTGCATTTTTGGCACCCAACAACAAAAAGGTTAGCCATCCCTAGTATAGAGCATGGGAGCTTTGTAGTCATAACAACATTCCTTCTCAGAGAATCAAGGTCATCTCACCCCGGCACCTGGAAGGGTGTCACTGGGAGGAATCTTCTTTTGGGACAGTGACTGATTGGACCATGTGATGGACATGTGGATGCTAGGGCAGGGTCTTGAACTTTCAACCTGGTGGGGAAAACCTGCAAACTTTCAGATTTGGGTTTTCCCAGATGTGCCAACATGGCTCTTCTAATAAATTGGAACTTTGAGTTATCTTTAGCCTTGGATTCTTATTTTCTTGAGGATGCTATTTGGAACCCAGACACGTACTAATTGAAGAGCTGCAGTGATTCACTTAACAAATGAGACGAGGAAAGTTGTAAAACGGAAGAAACTCACTTAACAAATTCCTCACAACAACATACATTTGGGGCTCCATTGTGGTCGTAAGTCGAGGACCACCTGTATTCCCTATTCCATCCTGGCGGGAACAAGCCCACTACAATTTTCACATGACAATTTCTCCACCAAGAATTTTTGCCAGGTGGCCTTCACTGGACCTCGGTTGGATTTCTTTCTTTTTTCTTTTTACCACAATGACAGACATAATTCAAAAGTGGTTTTTAAAACCCCAGTAATTTTAGATCAAGAGCATTTCAGGGACGCCAAAGGTCAAGACAGAATCTTTGTATGCTGGAAGACGAGCGACTGGGGGAATCCCCCGGTGGGTATTAACACTGAACTAAACTATCTTTCATCTTGTTAGAGCAGAATGGCAGTGGCTGAGTCAGAGCCACATAGCTGCCTAATGGGCCAAAGAGAATACAGGCAGCAGTTGAGGAATGGAATAATGATAGATCCAACTGGGGTGAATTGAGCAGTAGAAATAAAATCAACTTGTAATCACTGCGACCAATTCTACTTGGGACAAACTCCACGTCAAGTAAAAACCAGGATCCATGAACAGCGGCAGGTAGTCAAAGCCATGATTGCAAATTCTTAATCTCGTGATGGCAAACCTGTGAAATGCGTGCCTCTCTGCGGGCACACCAGCTGTGCCACAGTTCAGTTCCACCGTGCATGTCCGCGAGCCTCCTGACAGCCAGCTGATTTTTGGGTTGGTACCATGCATGTGGGAGATATGTGTGAATGTGGGGTGGACCGGGGCAGGGGTCATGAGCACATGCGTGGGGGCAGGGGAGGTGCTGCATCCCCCCTGCCCCATTTTTGGTCCCAGGAGGCTTCAGGAACGCCTGCTAGGCACAAAATGGGGCGGAGGATCACATGCACATGCACAGGGGGGAAGGGGGGAATGTGTGGGGGGGTCATGCATGTATGTGCAGGGGGTGAGGCGCATGGGGGAGGTGTCATGCATGCATTATATTATGTGTGTGGGCACATGCGGGAACACTGTCACACACAAGGGCAAAAAGGTTAGCCATCACTGCCTTAATCTTTACCCATACTGACACCAAACAGTACCACTTCGATTGGAGCAACACAAAAATCATCAGCCGCACTATCACTCGCCACACTCATGAGTTCATTGAAGCCTGGCACTCCAAAAGCAATTCCAACAACAGACATTGACCTACAACCAGCTTATGAACCCCTCAGAATCCCAACCAACCACACAGTCAACCAGAGACAGCACCGACCAGTGGTGGGTTGCAGATGGTACGCCCTGATACAGGACTACCGGAGCCTGCCCGGAGCACCGGATACCATTCCGGTACGGTACTCTGGAGGGCCCATCCGCCCGCCCAAGCTCCTTACCGCTCTTTTAAGTCTTTAGTGCTGAGGAGCTGGAACGTCGTGGAGGCACTAAGATGCATGCGCGCACTGCGCGAGTGTGCACACCTGTTGCACGCATCCATGTGGACACCGCCAGGCCCGTTCCATCCATACCAGTTGGAACGGGATCCGGAATCCACCACTGGCACCGACGCTCAACCAAGCCCCTCAACCGATCTTCAAGCAAGTCCCTCCAGCAGCTCCCCTCTCAATGACCCTGACCTGAGGTAATCTCCTTATCACAAGACCCATCAAAAGACTGACTGATGACTCATGCTTGACCCATCACAAGAACCTCACTTGGCACACTCACACCTGAAACCCCTGTAAACAGAAGATCATTGACACTGACATCCCCTAAATTCTAGGGAAGATATTACCTAGATTGGTAACAAAATGTTTGGAAAGCAACCCAGAAGCTTAGAGAACAAACCTTCACTCTCATAAAATCATAGGGCTGGAAGCGACCTTGGAGGTCTTTTAGTCCAACCCTCAGCCCAAGGCAGGAGTTTTTATATCCACTCTGGACAATTAGTTGTCCAGTCTTTTCTTAAAAATGCCCACAACTTGAGCTCCCAGGGGACATGATGGCTCAGCGGTTAGCATAGCATTTTAGACTTACATACCACTTCACAGTGCTTTACAGCCCTCTCTAAACATTACAGAGTCAGCATTATTGCCCTCCAACAATCTGGGTCCTCATTTTACCCACCCCAGAAGGATGGAAGGCTGAGTCAACCTTGAGCTTGATGAGATATGAACTGCCAAATTGCAGGCAGCCGGCAGTCAGCAAGAGTAGCCTGCAGTACTGCATTCTAACCACTGCGCCACCACGGCTCTTGAAAAATGTTGGGATTGCCAGCTAGAAAGCTGACAGCTCGGGTTTGAGACCCAAGCACCGTGTGACGGTGTGAGCTTCCATTACTTGCCCCAACGCTTGCCTACGTAGCAGCCTGAAAGCATGCAAATGCTCTGATGCGGCCCTCAATGAAATCGAGTTTGACACCCCTTGTCTATCAGATGAGTGACTGGCTGAAGCTGAGTGAGGCAAGTCACAGCTGTAGCAAGTTGGCCAGGAGGCCCATTATCAATGAAGAGGAGGTGGTGTCCACATCTCCTCCCAATCAAAGGACACGTACAGTGGAGAGGTGGCAGGCACAACATCTATCAGGTAGACTACTTGTGAGGAGGCAACCTCACCTCTCGTGAAGGGCTGCAGTAGCGTCGTCTATTTAACCCCATCGCAAGGACTTGAGTGTTGCTGGAGCAATGTGCCGTGATCACTCAAGTCCTTGGGATGGAGTTAAATAGGTGACAGTAGTGCAGCCCTTGTATCCTCATGCCAATCTATCCTGACCCGTTTGACTCGTGGATTGCTTTCCTGGACTTTGCGTGTCCTCATTGGATTTGTCTAACCAGTGACTCTTGACGTGCTGAACTTGGAATCCAACCTGTTCAATAGGACTACTTTCTGAGTACATATTTGGGGTTTGAATACACACCTGTAGAATTCTTGGTGTGTGTGTGTGTGTGTGTGTGTGTGTGTGTGTAGCGGGGCAATCCACACAGAAGAAATAATGATGCAATATAAATCTGCAGAGTGGCTAGGACACTGGAAATCTACTTTGTGAAAAGTTACAATTTGTGTACCTTAATGCTGTTCACATAAATTGGCAAAAAGGACAAAGTTTCAGAGGAGGGCATTTCCCAGTTTTACCTGGAGAAGTCATAAATTGAATCTAAGTCCATCTGCATGCATAGATTCTGTCCTCCTCTTGAGTTATCACTCTTTGGGGCCTCCTCAGTTTACACGTAAATGCAACTCCAGATTGTCCCAGAGGTGTGAGTTTCACGTAGGGCAGATTTATATACTATGATATGAGGAATCAAAACTTTTCCCTCTCAGATTATGGATGAATTTGCTCAAACTTTCAATCTCGCAAAGATAGGGATTTGTTAACTCACCGAATATTTCTACTTACAGATAATGGGGAATGAGTAGCTCAGATAAGCATTAAAACATTGAATTGTTACACATGTATTTTAGGCCCACAGCAGCACAAGTGCTCTTTCATTTAGTATCTTGATTAGTATATCCACCCTTAGCAACAACAGAAATTGAAAATTCACTAACCATGGAAGAGAAGGTGGTAAAAGAACAATAATATAAACGGCTACAAAAAATGTTGTGCCAGAATCAAAAAGGATAATCTGGAACTCTGCCTCCTGTAGTAAGACCTAAGCATAGTACACAAAATTGTCTGAAGAATTGAAATATTTGATTATAAATGTGTTAACAGCAGCTAGAATTGTACTTGCTAAAAATTAGAAAAATGAGAAAATACCAACACAGGAGGAAGTTATTCATAAAATAATGGAATGTGCTGAAATGAGTACATTGACATTTGAAATTAGAGAACAGGAAGATAAACAATTTTATAAGGTATGGGATTTATTTTATCAGTGGTTAGATAAAAAAACATGGAAATTAAAGATGTTAGAGAATGTTATAAATACAAGAATAATAGAATGATACAGAATATAACACAAAGATATATTATTATTGGATAGATTTAAGATGATGTAATGAATTGTTATAATATAAATGAATCCAATATCTAGAATATCTCATTTAAAATGAAGGAATAATAGTGATAGTTAAATAAATATGGTACAATGATAATAAGATATACGTATATATTTGACTTGATAATATGTGATTTCACATAAATTGTAAATGATGACTATGGAAAGGATGCACAAAAACCTTGTAACCAATCGACACACTGTATGTAATTGAAGATGGTTTTATGTTTTATATTTTGTTTGTCTATGTCTGTCTAAAAATAAAAACTTAAAAAAAATGTCTGCTACAACGTCCTACCTGTCAATGACTACTTCAGCTTCAACCTCAATAATACACGGGCAAACACAATCGATACAAACTCAAGGTAAACGGCTCCAAACTCGATTGCAGAAAATACGACTTCAGCAACAGAGTGGTCAACGCCTGGAATGCTCTACCCGACTCCATTGCTACATCCTCTAACCCTCACAGCTTCAACCTTAAACTGTCTACCATGGACCTCACCCCATTCCTAAGAGGTCCATAAAAGGGGCATGCATAAGCGCACCAGTGTGCCTTCTGTCTAGTGGTGGGTTTCAAAATTTTTAGAACCTCTTCTGTAGGTGTGGTCTGCTTTGGGGGAGTGGCTGGCAGCCATGTGACAGTGTGGGAGTGGCTTTCTAGCCATGTGACTGCTCGGGCGTGGCCAACCTGTAAAATGTGGTGAAAATCACTTAACAACACTCTTGCTTAGCAACCAAAATGTTGGCTCAGAAACTCTGGCATTTGAAGCATGCGAGTCTTAAAGCTGTCAAGTTACAAGACCCTTGCACCCCTAACCCTTTAGAAAAAAAAATCCCAGGAGTGTTCAAACCTGACAGCTTTAAGACTTGTGGACTTCAACTCCCAGAATTCCTCCTCTCGCTCTTCATCTTGATGATGTGTGGACGGGCGGGGGGAGGGAGCTGGAACCGGTTCTAAACGGCACTGTAGATTTATGGAATCTCTTCTATAGAAGAGGTGAGAACTGGCAGGAACCCACCTCTGCTTCCGTCCCTGTCCTACTGCCCCCATTTATTTGTATTCATTTCCTTCGTTCATGTCCATGTTCATATCTGCTATCTTGTACGTGTTTGACAACCTAATAAATACAAATAAATAAATAAAATAAAATTTGAAAAAAAATAATCTTTGTTCCAAAGCATTTACAGTCCTACATCCTGAAGAAAGTACATGGTGTTTTTCAACCTTGGCCCCTTTAAGATGGGTGGACTTCAACTCCCAGAATCCCCCAGCTGGCATCCATCTTAAAGTCATCCAGACTGAGAAACATTAGTCTGACTCCCCACTTCAATTTTCACAGAGGGTTTTTTTTTTTTAAATGGATACTGGTTTCCCTTTTTTAGTTTAGAATTCAAATCAGAATAAAGTCAACAGATCTCAAAGGGAGACAATCCAGAATGATTACAGATAGTCTTTGATTTGCAGCAGTGCGTTTAGTGACCGTTTGAAATAACAACAGCACTGAAAAAAGTGACTTATGACCATTTTTCACATTGATGACCCTTGCAGCATCCCCATGGTCACATGATCAAAATTGAGACATTTGGTAACTGACTCATATTTATGATGGTTGCAGTGTCCCAGGCAGTGGTGGGTTTCAAATTTTTTTAGAACCTCTTCTGTAGGTGTGGCCTGCTTTGGGGGAGTGGCTTGCTGGCCATGTGACTGGGTGGGTGGCTGGCCAGCCATGTGACTGAGTGGGAGTGGCTTGCCAGTCATGTGACCGGGTGAGCGTGGCCAACTTGTAAAATGTGGTGAAACTCGCTTAACAACGCACTTGCTTAGAAACCAAAATGTTGGCTCAGGAACTCTGGCATTTGAAGAACGCAAGTCTTAAAGCTGTCAAGTTACAAGACCCTTGCAGCCCTAACCCTTTAGAAAAAAAAACCCCAGGGGTTTTCAAACTTGACAGCTGTAAGACTTTAAGGTTTAGATAGGACTCTTAGAGGTGGGTGGGGCAATTGGTGAGCCAGCCAATCAGTGAGCCGTGGGTGGGGCAAACATGGTGCCGATGGGCGGGGGGGGAGGGAGCTGGAACCGATTCTAAATGGTACGGTAGATTTGTGGAACCTCTTCTATAGAAGAGGTTTGAACCGGTAGGAACCCACCCCTGATCCCAGGGTCATGTCATCACCTTTTGCCACCTTCTGACAAGCAAACGCAATGGGGAAGTCAGATTCACTTAACAACCGTGTCAACTAACTTAACAACTGCAGTGATTCACTTAACAACCGTGGCCAAAAAGGCCGTAAAATTGGGAAAAACACACTTTAAAACTATCTCACTTAGCAACAGAAATGTTGGGCCCAATTATGGTCGTAAACCAAGGACCAGCTATAGTCAGGAAAAAAAAAAACCAGAATGTAACAACTGAGTGTCTAGTTTCTTTTAACAAGACTGTACTCAACTTACGCATTCAACCGCTGCTGATTTCTACTGATTTTCCATTTATCCGCTACCAATTTGCAATCTAACAGTTGTAGTGTTACAAAACACACTCACATACACACAAATCCATTTGCGAAGGTAGGCCATAAGGAATCTCTATTGGGTACCAGATTGAGGGAGTAAACTAGCAACTCACAGAAAGTGCAACTTTTTTAGAACTGTTGATTTCCCGCTAGCTAAACATTTGATCCACTCCTATTTCCTAACCGGGGGCTTCTTTTGTTCCAATTAATATCATATATATTCACATCCCAGCTATTATCTGGTTGTTGCTTGGTTAGAAGGAAATAATGATGTCTCCAAGTGAAGCTGTGAGCAATTAAGGTATACCCAGAATAGGGACCTCAGAAGACAGGAAGTTAGATTAATAGTGCCTTGCAGTGCAGGGCCCCCCAAAACTCAAAGCAATTACACATTTTCTAAAAAGTCAAATTCAACATAGGCTGGATCTTCATCCCTCCTTCCTCTCATTTAGTTAGACACACACACACACACACACACACACACACACATCGTCCAGAAATAAAAGAAGAGGGGGAAAGTGCCAGTGGTACTGCCTGGTTAAAGGAAGGGAAGGAAAAAATACACAACGGTTAGATTCCCCGATTGCACTAAACCAGGGGTCAGCAACCTGCAGCTCTGGAGCCGCATGTGGCTCTTTCATCCCTCTGCTGCAGCTCCCTGATGCCGGTCGGCTACACAATTGATAGGGCTTTCGGTTAGGACAGATAGAGGAAAAAGGATGCCGTACTAGGAGGAGACTCTCTGGTGGGGGAACCGGACTTCCGGTCGGCTCCAGAATTGAGTGGGGGGCTTCTGGTTAGGACCTTTGTGACTCTTTGAGTGTTTAAGGTTGCAGGCCCCTGCACTAAACTATCATGCGTGATGGCGTTTTAACAGAATATAACAGTACAACAGAGTTGGAAGGGACATTGGAAGTCTTCTAGTATTTCCTGCTCAGGCAGGAAACCCTATACCAGTGATGGTGAACCTTTTTTGGCTCACGTGCCAAAAGCGGGATGATTGCAGGGGGGTCATGCGCAGGCGTGCCACACCCATGTTTTGCAGACGACCCCAGTACGCATGCGTGCATGACCAGCGCTCCCCATTTTTTGTGTGCTTTTTTCGCCCTCCCCAAGCTCCAGAGGCTTTATAGGAGGCTGGGGAGGGCAAAAACATCCTCCCCTGCCCCCCACGGAGGCCCTCTAGAGGCTTCAGATGCTTCCCTGAAGTCTCCGGAGTGCGAAAAACCAGCCCTATGGCAAACCGGAAGTTCAGGAACAGACTTCTGGTTTGCTCATAGGGCTGGTTATAGCCCTCCAGAGCCTTCAGGGGCTGCCAGGAGGCTTCCCTGAAGGCTCCAGAGGGCAAAAAATGACACTACGAGCAAACCAGAAGTCACTTCCGGGTTGCTCGTAGGGCTGATTTTAGCCCTCCGGAGCATTCAGGAGCTTTTAGGAGGGTTCCCAGAGGCTCCAGAGGGCTAAAACTGGCCCTACGAGCAAACCAGAAGTCCGTTCCCGAACTTCCGGTTTGCCCATAGGGCCGGGGTTTTTTTGTACTCCGGAGGCTTCTTCCTTACATTTTGACATCCTGTGATGCCGAACCTATGGCATGCGTGACAGAAGTGGCACATGGAGCCATCTCTCTGGGCACGTGAGCCGTTGCCCGTTGCTCTTCCGGGTTCTGGTGCACCGGGCAGCTGGTCTTCACATGCATGGGAGTGCTGTAAACCAGAAGAGCAGCCGCCCGGTGTACATACGCGCACCGGGAAGATGATCTTCTGATTTCCAGTGCAGGCATGCGCACCAACCCCCTGGTCTTCTGGTTTCTGGCAAGCATGTACACGCAAAGACCAGCTGGCAGGTGTGCATGCATGTGCCAAAAACTGAAATATCATATTCCCCCTGTGTGCATGCGCCCCGGGCAGCTGCTCTTTCGGTTTCCAACACGCATGTGCATAGGGCACTCGGTGCCAAAAAGGTTCTCCAACACTGTCCTAAGAAACAGCCCTTTAAAGAAGAGGTGCCTGAGCTTGTGTTTTTTTCACCCTTCTTCTCTTCTACTTCTCCTTTCCTTATGTTTTTAACTAATCAGCTCCGAGGAAGGATTACAAAGCTCTGTAAATGGTTTGCGGAGAGATGGTCTTCCCTAAATAAACCTACATCATTTATGGCCAATGAAACTGACTGGAAATAGATTTAGGTGCAATACTTCTCAACGCGGCATATAATTAATCTGTGGAATTCATTACCCAAGACATAGTTATGGCCAAGTAATGGGGATGGCTTTAAAGAGAGTTTGTATACTTTCATGGAGCATAGGTCCATGTGGAACTAACAGGTTTAGAGACCATATGCCCATGATAGCATGAGTGCCAGAGGTCGACTGCAGAGCCCTCTTTGTGGGCACGCGCCAGTGGTGGGATTCAAAATAATTTAACAACCGGTTCTCTCCCCTAATGACCAGCTGGGTAGGTGTGGCTTTGTGGTCATGTGACTGGGTGGGCATGGCCAACTTAACGTCACCCACGTCGATGGGCGCTTCGCCTTAGCTGATACAATGTAACAAGGGTTAACTGGAGAGGCAGTTTCTGGAAGCAGGGCAATAAAGATTAGGCTAGAAATAACACCAGGATGTTTCCTTCCTGCCTTCCTTGCAGGATTAGCCCTGTAAAGTGGAAGAAAACAAAAGGAGATTTCTTCCAACCACCGGTTCTCCGAACTGCTTAGAAAGTTAACAACCGGTTCTCCTGCGTAGGTGCGGGCTGGCTGAATCCCACCACTGGCACACGCGCCATTGCCAGCTGGTCTTTGTGTGCGCCAGAGCGCCAGAAACCCGAAGACCAGCTGAGAAGCTAACCTAACCTTTCTTGAACTCGGCTCTCCCTAACCTGGTTCCTTTCAGACACAGTCTATTGGACTGCTATTCCAATAACTTTCGGGAACTTCTGAAATATAATTCTATGCATTTCGAGGCTACTGAGTTCCATAAAACCTAGTCTTTGGTTTTCTGGCTCTCCAATCCACGCAAAGACCAGCTGGCTGGCATGCATGTGCATGCCGGAAACCCAAAGAACAGGTGGATGGCATACGTATGCACCCGGGCCATCTGGTCTACTGGTTTCCGGTACTCCAGTGCGCCTGCAATCTGGTTTGGGCACACGGTGCCGAAAAGGTTTGCCATCACTGCCATATGCTATCTCCATATTTGGGACAATATGACTCCTCCGTGACCCAACAAAACCGCGCTGACAAAACCGCGCCATCGAAAGCACGCCGACAAAACCGCGCCGACAAAACTGCGCCGACAAAAGCGCGATTAGGGTTAAGGTAAGGGTAAGGGTTAGGGTTATTATGTTGTTTTCGCGTTGTTTGTTGAAGGCGCACTTTTGTGGGCGCGCATTTGTCGGCGTGCTTTTGTGGGCGCGATTTCGATGTTGCGGTTTTCTCGCCGCGGTTTTGTCGGCACACTTTTGTCGGGCGCGCATTTGTTGGTGAACCTGACTCCCCAGGCCAGTTTCAGGGGAATAATACAAGAAGGGCAGGGTGAAGGGCTATTTTGATAAGGGGGTTTATGAACATAATATAAGCATTTGCCACGCCTTCCAAAATGCAAAAGAGACCTCAATTGAGAGGGCCACCCAAAATAGAGAAGGGTTCCAGGAGCCACAGAAGAGATTTTGGTGGACTGTCCCTTTTGAACCCTAATGTCAGGCCTGCAGTCATATTCCTTCCTGGATCTTTGGCCTGCCACACTCTCTTATTTTGCTATGCTGTTTCATTAGCGGGGAATTGAGAGGGGGAATAGTAAGGAGTAGAATGTGTTGTTGTCAAAATAAAATTCCTTTCTAGAAATCAAGGTCATCTTTTGGTCTCTACACCTCTGAGCCTGACCGGAACTGGATGGGTGGAACTGCCAGCGTGGCAGTGGGAGATTGGACCATGTGATGGACTTGTGGGTATGGGGACATGATCATGAACTTTCAACTGGTTGGGAAAACCCGGGAAGTTTTCAGATTCGGGTTTTCCCAGATGTGCCAACATGTCTCTCTTAATAAATTGGAACATTGAGGAATACTTTGCCTCGGACTCTGATTTAATTTTGGATGCTATTTGGAACACTGGTACCTAATGTAAGAGATGCAAATCAACAACTATAGCAGGGGTGTCAAACTCGCATCGTCACGGCGGCATCACGTGACCTATCGGGACTTTCCCCCCTTCACTAATCCAGGCGTGGGGCTGGCCAGCATGTGACGCATGTGGCCTGCGGGCCGTGAGTTTGACAGCCCTGAACTATAGAGTCAGGGAGAGATTACTTCAAGCAACAAGGGATGGGGATCAATGATGTAGCTGTATTTGGCTAATTCTATTACTATGAAGAGAGACAATAGTGATTAAGGTACCAGGTTAGCTATCCAGAGACCATGATTTCTAGTCCCAATTTAGGCACAAAACCAGCTGAGTGACTTTGGGCCACTTACTATCTCTCAAACCTAGGAAGCAGCAGCAATGGCAATAAGTATGAAAAATCCCAGCAGCCACTGAGAGCCAACACTGACTCAAAGCACCAAAAGAATAAAAAATAATACCGATGGTTCTCAACTTATGACCATTCATTTAACAACTCTTCAAAATTATGAAGGTGCTGAAAAAAAGTGACTTACAACTGGTCCTTGCACTTATGATTCTGAAGAGTGTCCCTGCAGCTATGTGACCATAATTTGGAGCCTTGGCAATTGGCATGTATTTACGACAATTGCAGCATCCTGGGGTTGCATGATCGCCATTTTTGGCCTCCCCAAGGTGCTTCCAACAAGCAGAGTCAGTGGGGGGAAACTGGATTTGCTTTGTGAGATTTGCTTAATGACCACAGAGAAAAGGCCATAAAATTGGGCAGAACTCACTTAATGATTGCATTACGTAGCCACAGAGGTTCTGGTCCCAATTGTGGTTATAAGTCAAGGACTACCTGTATTACAACAGTATTTTCTTTCCCTTCCTTCCTTCCTTCCTTCCTTCCTTCCTTCCCTCCCTCCCTCCCTCCCTCCCTCCCTCCCTCCCTCCCTTGCTCCCTCCTTCCCTCCCATCCATCCATCCCCTATGTTTCCTGTCTTCCTTTTTTCCATCCATCAACAATCTTTGCCTTCCTTCCTTCTCTCCCTCTCCTTCCTTTCTTTTCTCCATCCTCCCTCCCTCCTTCCCTCCCATCCATCCATCCATCCATCCATCCATCCTCTTTGCTTCCTGTCTTCCCTTTTTCCATCCATCAACAATCATTTCCTTCCTTCCTTCCTCCTTCCTTTCTTCCCTCCCTCCCTCTCATCTACCCATCCATCCATCCTTACATAAATTCATTTTCTCACCTGACTTTCTCCAACTAGCCTAAACTCTTACAACACCCTGTTCGGATTACCTCAAGGATCTATTTTATAAAAATTAATCTTTTCTTTTGTAATCAACGCTAGGAAATGTCACTTTGATTAAATAACCCACCTTCTCCTGAATTACTAGGACTGCAGTACAATAAATTCTCCCGAGCAACCATTTAGATGGATCTTCAGCCTTAATTCTCTGGAGTCTTATTTAATCAAAATGATGTTGCTAATTAAGGATTAAAACCCAGTATTGAATTTTTAAAAAGGAAGCCTTTTTTCTTTCGTTCTCTTTCTTTTGCGTAGGTCAAGGAGGAAGAATTTGCTGGGAAGAATCAAACAATATTTTTTCCCTTCGGTACAGCTGCAATATTTAGGAACGGATTTCTTCCAAAGGAGATATGTCAAAGTAATTGGGAGGGCTGGTGGAGGGGAATAAAGAAGCTAAACCCAGTAAAACCATTCTCCAAGGAAACAAAAAGTAGCACATTCTCATTGAAGTTTTAATTCTCAATAATAAAATGTATTCAGGCGTCAATAGAGCACATTTTCTAAGTTTCTGTGCTCTTCTCCCAAATTCACCATGGTAAAGATGGTGATGAGACTGGGTCATATCTCAAACTACAGTAGGAATGGAATGCTCTTTTCCCCATGTTATTGAGATGATCTCCTGGATTTTGTTAAAGGAGAATCTATACCTGAGGGGAGAAATTTCCTTTGTGACACTACTCCATTTCTGAAACTTGTGCAAAACATACATCTCAAACAAAACGGTCAGCCATCAGCCTTTACAAGCATGTACAGTGGGCTCAATATCTGAAGGGCTGCCAGAAAGAATTCTCCAAAGCACCTGAAGGCAGGTCAAGAAGCAATGGGTGGAAATTAATCAAGGAGAGAAGCAACTTAGAACTAAGGGGAAATTTCCTGAGAGTTACAACCATTAATCAGTGGAACAACTTGCCTCCAGAAGTTCTGAATGCTCTGACACTGGAGGTATTTGAGATTAGACAACCGTTTGTCTGAAATGGTTATAGGATTTCCTGCTTGAGCAGGGGGTTGGGCTAGAAGACCTCCAAGATCCCTTCCAACTCTGTTATTCTATTACTCAATTGTCTTATGTGAATAATTTCTCTCCTCCATGTTTACATGTGTGGAATTGCAGATGTTGCTTAAGACATTGCTACCAAATAACATCAACGCTGACTTTTACCTTCCTGTTGAAATCCAAAAAGAAGACCAGACTATCGGTTTTACAATGTCTACTTTGTGGGGGTCCAGGATGCTCTCTGAGCTTGGATGTTTTCTTGCAAATGTTTCATTACCAACTAGGTAGTGTTATCAGAGATGTTACCTAGCTGGGTAATGAAATGTCTGCAACAAAACAACGAAGCTCAGGGAGCAACAAGGACCCCACAGTTCAATCCTGTGCAACATTGCAGAAACTGAGTGTGTCTAGTTTGATGAAAAGAAGGAGTAGGGGCAGGGGTGGGTTTCAGGCGGTTCGCGGCGGTCCCCGCGAACCAGTTGGTCGGCGAACCCAGAAGTAAGTAACTTCCGGGAACACCGAAGGGTCCACCTGCCCTCCCGCGTTTCTTACCCGGTTTTGACGAGTTCTGCGCTTCCACGCATGCGCAGGACGCATACAGCGCCTGCGCGATCCTCCAGGAGCAGCTGGAGCATCGCACAGACACTAGTACGCATGCGTGCACTGCGCGCGTGCACGAGGATGCCGCCGGCCCCGTTCCAACCGAACCGGTTGGAACGGGGCGAGAAACCCACTCCTGAGTAGGGGTGACATGGTAGCAGGGTTCCAATATCTCAGGGGCTGCCACAAAGAAGAGGGAGTCAAACTATTCTCCAAAGCAACTGAAGGCAGGACAAGAAGCAATGGGTGGAAGCTAATCAAGGAGAGAAGCAACCTAAAACTAAGAAGGACTTTCTGACAGTTAAAACAATTCACCAGTGGAATGATTTGCTTCCAGAAGTTGTGAATGCTCCAACACTGGAAGTTTTAAAGAAGAGATTGGACAACCTCTTGTCTGAAATGGCGATAGGCTTTCCTGCTTGAGCAGGGGATTGGATTAGAAGACCTCCAAGGTCCCTTCCAACTCTGTTATTCTGTTATTCTTCTATTGTGAAACTTTTTTCTGTTGCTATTTCAGATCTGCTGTTGGCACCACATCTGGTCACCTCAATTGCTATCTCCCACACTGATGAAAAATTATCCAGTCGCATCCGATTTGTCTGCTTAAAAAAAAAACCAACAACACCCAAGAAAGAAAAAGAAAAGGAGTTTTTGGTTTACACCCCAACAATATCCTGAGAGGCTATTCTGAAGTGAGAACTTGGCTTTGCTAACAAGACTCCTAATGAAGGGAGATAAAAATAAATAAAGATCCTCATTAGCGCCCAGACCTTTGAAGAGAAGAAAGGTACTTTTCCCAGTTAGGGAGGATCTTCAGGCTTCCTGCTCAAATGAGTAAATCTCTCTTTTTTTTTAAAAAAAAGAAAAACCTGGGCTGTTTCCAACTTATCCAAGCCAGAAAAACAAGGATGGGTATACAGTTATAGAAACTCCTATTTCTTTTCCTTGGCCTAGATGTTAATTAACATTCAGAGCCAAGGTGGCGCAGTGGTTAGAGTGCTGTACTGCAGGCCACTTCAGCTGACTGCTATCTGCAGTTCGGCGGTTCAAATCTCACCGGCTCAAGGTTGACTCAGCCTTCTATCCTTCCGAGGTGGGTGAAATGAGGACCCGGATTGTTGTTGAGCAATATGCTGACTCTGTAAACCGCTTAGAGAGGGCTGAAAGCCCTATGAAGCGGTATATAAGTCGAACTGCTATTGCCATTGCTATTCATGAACTCAATAACTGCAAACTTTACTGAAGGGTGCATCCAATATTTAGAGTAGGGTAGGGTAGGGTAGGGTAGGGTAGGGTAGGGTAGAGTAGAGTAGAGTAGAATAGAATAGAATAGAATAAGAGTTGGGAGGGACCTTGGAGGTCTTCTAGTCCAACCCCCAGCCTAGGCAGGAAACCCCACACCACTTCAGACAAATGGTTAGCCAACATCTTCTAAAAAAACTTCCAGTGTTGGAACATTCACAACTTCTGGAGGCAAGTTGTTCCACTGATTAATTGTACTCACTGTCAGGAAAATTCTCCTTAGTTCTAAGTTGCTTCTCTACTTGTTTAGTTTTCACCCATTGCTTCTTGTCCTGCCCTCAGGATCAGTGGTGGGGTTCAATTTTTTTTGCTACTGGTTCTCTGGGCATGACTTGATGGGTGTGACTTGCTGGTCATGTGACTGGGTGGGCGTGACCAACTCGACATCACTCACGTCGAGGGGCGCCACACCTGGCCCCTCCCCTTCCAGCCACTCCTTGTCATGCCCGGCTTCAACCAGCCTCAACGTATCTATAGTTCTGTAAAAATGTTGTTCACCTTTTTTTTTCAACTTTATTATCTGCATCTACATACTATAGATTACTTTTGTGGACAACTGAAAGGAGGAAATGGCTCACATGCTTTGCCCAAGAGTGTGATAGGCAGGTCACAAAACAGGGTTTTTAGGGGGGTGCCACAAAGAAGGGGGGGCAATAGGCGCGTTGGAGAATAGCTTGATTCCCTCTTCTTTGTGGAAGCCCCTGAGATGTTGGAACACTGCTATCATGTCTCCCTTAGTCCTTCTATTTCTTTTCCTTTCCCTTGCAAGTTATTCTCAGTTCTGCTTTTAGGCAATTCTTCATCTTCCTTTTTCCCACCTTTTCTCAAACAAGCATTGCCTTGGCTATTCTCTTTTTTCAGTAACTCCTCCGTTTCCAAAAATAGATATACACCTTTGCTAGGAAAATCATAGATGTGATTTAATAGCTCAGTTCTCTCCTACAAACATTCTTTTCACCAGTCTCTCTGCAGAGAAGAAAGCACAGACGCTCCCCAGCTGAATTTCCTTCAAATGCTCTGACTTGCAATAAAACATTTTAGAACTTTAAAAGTAAATGTTCTCCAATTAACCGGAATTACTCTGTTAAGGTTTCGGTCACAGCTAAACATATCCAGCCAACCACCCATTTCGTATTAAATATATGATTGAGCTCTGCTAACCATGGGGCTTTCTATCTCTTTTTTTTCTGTTTATTGCACTTGTGGGGTTTTTAAATTTTTGTTTCAGTGTAAAACAAAGTATGAAGATAACAGTCATCTGCGGTGTCTGAGCCTTAACTTTGCAATTAAAATTGTGCTAAGATCAGAGGGGAGACTGATCCAAGCAGGAGTACATGTGAAAAGAATCTGAGTGTTTTAGAAGATCAAAAGATCAAAGTAATGGGAGCTCATTCCATTACATGGCACTAGGGGCGTGATGGCGAACCTTTGGCACGCGTGCCACAGTTGGCACGCTGAGCCATTTGTCAGGGCACATGAGGCATTGCCCTGTTAGCTGGCCAGCACGCATGCACTGGCCAGTGACTTCCGGTTTGCTCTTAGGGCCGGTTTTAGCCCCCCGGAGCCTTCAGGGAAGCCTCCTGAAGGCCCCTGAAGGCTCCGGAGGACGAAAAACGCCCCTATGGACAAACTGGAAGTCACTTCCGATTTGCTCGTATGGTCGTTTTTTGCCTTCTGAAGCCTTCAGGGAAGCCTCCTGAAGGCTCTGGAGGGCCAAAACCGGCAGTACGAGCTAACCGGAAGTCCATTCCTAAACTTCTGGTTTGCCTGCAGGGCTGGTTTTTCGCGCTCTGGAGCTTCCCTGAAGCGTCCAGAGAGCCTCCGGGGGGGGGCTGTTTTCACCCTACTCATGCTCCTATAAAGCCTCTGGAGTCTGGGGAAGATGAAAAAAGCACATCAAAAATGGGGGTGGAGCATTAGCATTATGGATGTGGCACACGGCCCCCCTGCACTCCCCCCACTTTTGGCATGCGAGCCAAAAAAGGTTCACCATCACTGCACTAGGGATTCGAACCTCCGACCTTTCTGATAGACAAGTTCAGCGTCTTAGCCACTGAGCCATCGCATCCCCTGTGTACTCAAGAGACCGAACCCCAAACTGGCAGTTGACCCCGTGATTTCATGGAGATGTTGAAAAGGAGGAGAGAGAGAAGTGGGCCTGCTTACTTTGCAGCAGAGAAGACCGAAGGGAAATATAAAGTTTTCAGAAATCTAAAGGCCTTTATATAGAGGGGGAGTGGATCTCTTCTCTTCTGCCCGAGAAATTCCAGGTTAGGTTATTAGGAGGAACTTTCTCACGATAAGACCTGTCAACAGTGGAAAACCTTGTCTTATGAAGTGATATGTCCTTCTTTGGAGAACTTCAACCCAAAAAACCCCTCCCTTTTTATGACCCTGTAATCTCTTAATTCGGGATAGAGTTGGGGCAACTAGATGGAGCTGGGCGTTTACTGGCCAGATGCCCTTCCTGACGCCATGCGGAGTTCACAGCAGATATTTTCTCTTTACTGTGCCCTGATAGAGAAACCTCTGCCGCTATTTAGGACTGAACTCTCAACCTTCTGAATGGGAGGCGAGTGTCTTCACCTCTAAGCCACCACCGCATTCATTATTGGAGATCTTCAAACAGACCTGTCTAAAGTGCTTTAAAGGAACCTGAATTTGTACTAGATGACCTTTGAGGGTCTTTCTAAATCTAGGATTCTGTGATAAATCGGCTCATCAGCGATCATTGGACCTTACTACCCTGTTTTCCCCAAAATAAGACCTCCCTGGATAATAAGCCCAATCGGGCTTTTCAGCGCATGTGCTAAAATAAGCCCTCCCCCAAAAATAAGCCCTCCCTGAAAATATTGCAACGCAGCAGCAGCCATGAGATGACCACGCTCGCCATCTCCTGCACTTCAAAAACAAGACCTCCTCCAAAATAAGGCCAAGCACTTATTTCGGGGGTCCAAAGAATAAGAAACCCTGTCTTATTTTCGGGAAACATGGTATTTACCCTCTTTGATAATTAAACACACAAGTGAAATCTTGGCACAGCTTGCAACAAACAAACCACTTTCAGATTTTTCCAAAATGATACCCGTTCCCACAGTTGACCATTTGTATCACCTGCACATGGCACTGACCAGTTGAAGAAGGACAGAAGCTCTTTTGGTCCATGTTCCTCAGGGTTGTAAACACTTATAGGACACACAATGGCTCTTATTCCCCCAGAGCCAAGGCAGGTGGCCAACAACGCAATGTAGAAGAGGGCTTCCTGCTTCTTTTTAGCCAAAGTGTGGAGGACGTAGTGCTTATCTATGAAAAAATCCTCAAAAGGGAAGGCCACCACAGGTAACAAGGCTGTACCTGCAGAAAGAAAGAGGAACATCTGAAAGCATAAAACAGACATGTCATCTTAGGATGTTCTGAAGGAACATAGACTTTTTCAAATGGTAAGGGGGCCTCATAAATTTTGGGAGCAGGTCATGGTGACTCCTATAAAAGAACTAAGACAACCCTTGAGTTACAACCATTTGTTTAGAGACCATTCAAAGTTATGACACTGAAAAAACGCGACCCGTCAAAACCGCGCTCGACTAAGCCATGCCCGATTAAACCGCGTCGCTGACGTCTTCAACAGGGCGACAACAGCCAGCGCGGAGAAAGAAGGGCGCTTTAAATAGCGCTTTGAAAGCAAGCCGATTCAACTTAAGGTAAGGGTTAGGTTTAGGGTTAGCTGTAGGGTTAGGTTTAGGGTTAGGTTAAGGGTTAGGGTTAGGGTTAGGTTTAGGGTTAGGTTAAGGGTTAGGGTTAGGGTTAGGGTTAGGTTAAGGGTTAGGATTAGGATTAGGTTTAGGGTTAGGTTTAGGATTAGGTTTAGGGTTAGGTTTAGGATTAGGTTTAGGGGGGTTAGGTTTAGGTTTAGGGGTTAATTTTAGGTTTAGGGTTTACAGCGTGCTTCTGTCTCCACGCTGTTGTCGTCCTGTTGATGACGTCAGCGACGCGGTTTAGTCGGACGCGGTTTAGTCGGATGCGGTTTTGTGGTGGAACCCTGAAAAAAGTTATTTACACACTTACGATTGTGGCAGCATCTCCACGGCCGTGTGATTAAAATTTGGGCATTTGGTAACCAGCATGCATTTACACATTTACAATTTACATCCCCAGGATCATGTGATTTGTCATTTGTAAACTTACCAGCCAACTTTTGACAAGAAAAGTCAATGGGGGGAAGCCAATGATACCAAATATGGTCGTAAGTCGAGGACTATCTGCATTTCAAATGAGGTTAGGCATTAACAAAATGGTTGCCAGAGTAGACTTTGCCAATCAGAAGATACAATTTACTCAATTATCTCAGTTGAAGCTTGTTAGGAATATAATCTAACGGTTGGGTTGGCAATATATAAACTATGTAACAATGTTGTACCTGTTTCTTTAAATCATACTGTAAAATGTGATTGGTTGCTGTTTTCCTAAATCGGCCATAAGAGGGAGCCAGAACGACTGTTAGCTCTCTGTTCGTTAGATGCTGGGCTGATCTGATCTGAGTGTTTATGGAAGCTGGAAGTGCCGTGAGCTATTGTAAGTTTTGCAACTGCTAGCAAACTTTGAATACTGAACTGATTATATGATACTGGACTATGTTATTTGGATTAGAGCCAAGGTGGCGCAGTGGTTAAATGCAGCACTGCAAGCTACTGCTAGATCAGCAGTTCAGCGGTTCAAATCCCACCGGCTCAGGGTTGACTCAGCCTTCCATCCTTCCGAGGTGGGTAAAATGAGGACCCAGATTGTTGGGGGCAATATACTGACTCTCTGTAAACCGCTTAGAGAGGGCTGAAAGCCCTATGAAGCGGTATATAAGTCTAACTAACTCGAAAGTAAAAGCCTATTTAAACTGCAGTGTCTCTGTATGCTGGTTTGCGTGTTCTCCAATACAACTCTCACAACGCTTCGCTGAACGTACTCGCTCTCCCAACGGGGAGCTTACCTAACAAAGCTTTGTCCTTTTTAATGTCAATAGGTAGCACACTTCCAAGCAGCCATCCAGCTGAGGCAACCTGCCATTCTATTTTTTTTTTTAAATGCCCCTGGGAGCTGTTGCTGGAGGCATAAATAAATAAATAACAGAATAAGAGAGTTAAAAGAGACCTTGGAGGTCTTCTAGGCCAGCGGTCACCAAGTGGTGGTCCCCTGGACCACTGGTGGTCTGTGAGAAAATTTTGGTGATCCGCAGAAAAACTATTTGTATTTTTTATATTGCACTAAATCAGAGGTCCTCAAACTACGGCGCCTGGGCTGGATACGTGCAATGAATGCTGGTGTTGCTGCAGTGAGTCTTGCCCTAAGGGGTCTTTTTGTGTGGGTCGGAGGGGGGCAGAAATTCCCACTTGGAGTCTGCTTCAGCCTCCTGGTGAGGGGCTTTGGGCAAAGGCTGGAGGGAAGCGCCGCTGGTGGAGAAGAGCCGGAGGGCCTTGTTCCAGTGGGACTGCATCATGGCCTGGAACTGGGTGACCATCTCTGCCCCCTGAGCCTCCAGGCACTGGTAGTTGGCCTTGCACTCCCGCAGGTCTTCCCTCTTCTTGGAAAGCCTATGCTCGTAGTCCTCAGTGAGGTGCTTCTGCTGAGCCTCCTTCTCGGTCAGATCCAATTTGAACTGAGCTGTTTTGTCAACTCTTTCTCGTGGTGGCTGCTTAGTTCCAACAACTGCTTCCTATTGGGACCCTAAGGAGCCTGGGCAGGGAGACAAGGAATGGCTGGGAGGGGAGGGGAGAGTAGAGGCCTTTGAGGCGCCCCTCGATGTGAGTGACATCAAGTTGGCCACATCCACCCAGTCACATGACCACTTAGCAATGCCCACCCAGCTGGTCTAGGCAGATCATATTAGTGGTCCACGGGATTTAAAATTATGAATTTAGTGGTCCCTGAGGTCCGAAAGGTTGGAGACTCCTGTTCTAGGCCAATGTCCTCCTGCTCAAGCAGGAAATCCTATACCATTTCAGACAAATCACTGTCCAATCTTTTCCTAAAAACCTCCAGTGATGGAGCATCCTCAACTTTTAGAGGCAAACTATTCTACTGGTTAATTGTTCTGTCAAGAAATGTCTCCTTAGTTCCAGGTTGCTTTTCTCCTTGATTAGTTTCCATCCATTGCTTCTTGTCTTTCCCTTCAGATGCTTTGGAAAATAGGTTGACTCCCTCTTCTTTGTGGCAGCCCTTTAGATATTGGAACACCGCTAATCATGTTATCTCTAGTCCAGTGGTGGGTTTCAAAAATTTTTCAAACCTACTCTGTGGGTGTGGCCTCCTTTGTGGGAGTGGCTTGCTGGCCATGTGACCTGGTGGGAGTGGCTTGCCGGCCATGTGTTCTCTCTCTCTCTCTCTCTCTCTCTCCTTCCTTTTGTCTCTCTGTCCCTTTTTCCTTTTTTTCTTTCATCTCTCTCTCACTTTTTCTTTTTTTCTTTTTTTATTTCTTCCTTCCTTCCTTCCTTTCTCTTTCTCTTTCTCTCTCTGTGTGAATCAGTCTGTGTGTGTGTGTGTGAGTGGTGGGTTTCCAAAATTTTTGAACCTCTTCTGTAGGTCTGGCCTGCTTTCTGGTGGAACCTAACCGGTTCGGTAGATTTGACGAACCGGTTCTACCGAACTGGTGCGAACTGGTAGGAACCCACCTCTGCTCTCGTCCTTCTTTTCATTAAACATTCACCAAAAATAATAAAGCTCTACCTTTAATTTTTTTTTAATTAAACCAAAACCTGAAGTACTGTAAATTCAGAAAGACCTGGAACAATATTGCTTATTCTTTCCTTAATCTGACCTCAGTTTGGATTTCCTCAAACTTGATAAATCTTGTTGTCTCAAGGCCAGTTAGTTTCATCCATTATGGTCTAGATGACTGTCATAGCATGAATAGCAGTTAGCAGTTAGACTTATATACCGCTTCATAGGGCTTTCAGCCCTCTCTAAGCGGTTTACAGAGTCAGCCTATCGCCCCCACAGTCTGGGTCCTCATTTCACCCACCTCGGAAGGATGGAGGGCTGAGTCAACCTTGAGCCGGTGAGATTTGAACCGCTGAACTGCAGATAAGAGTCAGCTGAAGTGGCCTGTAGTACTGCACCCTAACCACTGCGCCACCTCTACTCTCTCAATGCAACGCATGTTCCAAACAAAATGTAAAAAAAAATTAAAACAGGCCATACATACCATTTCAAAATATAGCACACGCCCATTTCTCAAAATGTCCAATTTGGTACAGAAACATTCAGGTTTTACAAAGCCCTCATTTGCACACCATCTACATTTGGAAATAACCCGCCAGCTACCATAAGGTGCCCCCCAAAAAGTGATACCTACCAATAAAATGTAGCACGGCGCACAGATACACCAGTCTGATCCGTCCCACTGGGTGCTCAGCAAGCCAGCCCATCAAAACTGGGGCCACTGTACAGGCCCCTGCAAAGCAAACATTGAGCATGGCGGCTTCGTAGTTGTGATAGCCAAGCTTGATGGTGCAGAAAAGAATCATGTTGCAGACGATGCCGTAGAAAGTAAATTTTTCGCACAGTTCCACCAGGAGTAAGCAAACCATCGCCTGGAATTCTTTCTCAAACTTTGAACTAGCCAGGCCAAGGGGAGCATTGGCTGGTCTTCTTTCAATCTTGGAAACATGATTTAGAAGCTGTTCGTCCTGACGGAGTCTTAAGTCTACGAGAGGCATGACTTGAAGGTTGCAGTGAGCAACGGAACGTGTGTGTGTGTGTGTGTGTGTGTGTGTGTGTGTGTGTGTGTGTATGTGTATGTGTGTGCTTCGGTTTACCCTCTTCTATAATTAACACCTAAGTGAGAGATTTGTGTAAGATTCCATCCTCGGCCACAATTTTCAGAGCGAGTCCTATTTTCAATCTGTTTAAAAAAAAAAAAAGATTCAAAACATTGGTATTAATTTTAGTGGACGGCGCAACTTTTGTAAAAAAAACAAAACAAAACAAACCCCCACACACAAAAAAACCATCCCTGTTTAATTAGCTTTTTAGGTGGCAAACATGATCTGTGCCCTCTTTTCCACCTACCTCCAGACCACAATTGCCGATTAAAATTATGTGAATCCAATACAATGTGCAGCAAACTTTATCTGTCTGTTACAGATAAAATACCTCCGCAAAATTCAAGTCTTAGGATTGAGAAAATAACATGAGGCTAATATTCCGATGCTTTAATTAAGCAGCCACGAATGAAACTGGAAGTAAACAGATAAAGATGTGATGGATACACATTACAGGATGAACAACAGCTTATCGTTATTACATTTTGCTATTTTCTTAGTTAAATTCAGATAAGAAAGTTAATTAGGAGGTGGGGGGGAAACTATATTCCGCTAGATTTAAGGGTAGTAAGTAGGATCTTCATCAACAAACCTTCTTCCAAATAATTGCAAAGGGCTAATGAAAAGTTTGGAAGCCATGAAGAAAATCACCTGGGATATCTCCAAACCAAAATATATACATATTTCTTTCTTGCAACTTTGTTCTAATCTCAACCCGGTTTGCGAGGTTTCCAGAAAAAAAATCTTATAGGTAAAATCTATGGTGTCAGTCTGCAGTAGAAACAGAAACAGACCGCACAATTGAAGAAGGCCCAATCTGCACATGTGCAGGATCTTGGCAGTGCATGAAACCATGCCCACCCCCTGCCCCCCTGTGGAAAAACCAGCCTTCATAGAAATGCTCCCTGATGGCCAAAAGGTTAAGGCTTTTTTCTATGCATTAATATTTAAAGCAGTTTCTCAGCCTAGGCCTCTTTATGATGTGTGGACTTCAACTCCCAGAATTCCTTAGCCAGTATTCTAGCTAGGGAATTTTGAGCCTTTGAAGTCCACACATTTTAGAGTAGCCAAGATTAAGAAAAAAAAGCTGCAGGGACGTTACCTGTTTGCAACCTTCCACATCATTCATTTTGTCTATTTATTACAAGAAAGCAAGCAAACTTCAGTTAAGGTGAAACAAGACAACAGGTTCACAGTTCCTAGCCATCATACTGGAAACACTGTGTTCTGAATTCACATTTTAAAAACTTGCTTAGGGAACCATGTTTTTTTTAAAAATAAACCATAATTGGCTGGGTACACACAACCTATTAAGCCATAAATTAGTCCACTGCATAGGCCAGGGGGTTTGTGCAACAAGCTAAATCATAATGCAGCCAGTAATGCAAAGCATAGGCAGCATACAGATGTGGGTAAAAAGACAAACCATGATTTACAAATCAAAAAGGCTGGCTAAATTAAACAGTTATTTAAAAAAACACACATCTCTTCTTCAACTTCTTTTCACAAACCTGGTAAATTTATTTTATGCTAAAATAGATTGAATAATCTGCAAACTCGCCTCTTAATCTGCATCCCCTCTTATGAACGAGACTTCTTCCTGTGAGAAAAACACACATCTCATCTTTTTTTTTTCATCTTTGATTTGTGCTTCAGCTGGACTTAATTTGAACTATAACCTTAAAACTAAATGCTAGGCATTTAAACTCTTGTATTTTGTGCAGTCAAAGAATATTTGTAAACTCCAGGTGATGGTTTTTCGTAAAGTTAACACTTTTTGAATAATAAACTCAACCTGCTCACTTGTTTATCTGATTATGGCTAAAAATATATTAAGGTAGCTTGTTCAGTTTTTGTTTAGAGTACTGTGAATCCCACCAAATTGACTGATTTCTGTGTTTGATTTATAACCCAGTTTATCAATCACACAAATGTGCCTGGATAACTTCTACTCTTAATGTTGCAAGCAGTCTACTCCAAGCTGCTCAACTCTTCCTGGGGTAGATAATAGTTCCCATTACTGCCAGCCAGCAAATCTATTCTGGGATGGTAGAGATGACAATCCAATTCAATTAAGAACAGTTAGTGTTAACTTACCTGCCTGTCCTTGTCTGTGGCCAACTGCTGAGCCTTCAGTTCTGTAGTATGTTCTGAGGCCCAACCCTGAAGCCACTTAGCTCCATGGGAGAAATCTAATGACCACTTACTTGCAAGTAGATCCCGTTGGTCACAACAAGACATACTTTTAGATAAATATGCAAAGGTCACAGCACAGTCATCAAAGATGGAGAGTCACTTAGTTCCCCAAGAATTTGCATTTTACACATTTATCCTATTTAAGTCAACAGAAGGAAATGTTCTATGGACGACACTACTACAAAGTATTGTGAAAAACTGCAGTAGATAGTTGGAATATTAGAAAGCAAAAGCATTCAACCAAAGGGAATTTTCAGATTTAGAGCATGGGTGTTTTTAAATAACTTGGACCGGTAGTTAAGACACTCTGTAACTCAGAATCTCTTTGCATGATTTATTGTGTTTCCAGGAACAAGGTTTTCAGGTGTTGTGTAATATTCTTGGAAGTTTGGTGTAAACTAAGAGGGGGAAAGGTGTGGAAACAGGGCAATGAAGATGTCTGCACTATATAAACTTCCTTTCTGATTACTGGAGGACGTAATAGGATTGCTTCAGGTTGCCTTGTTGTTTTGTGAGTTTAGCCATTGGACTAGAAGATCTCCAAAGTTCCTTCCAACTCTATTATTCTATGCTCTATTCTATGTTAGCATATTGTATGGCCACGGCCATATAACATATAATACCTTTAATGCTCTCAAAACAACAACAAACTCCTTATCCCAAGTCTTTGGGAAGAACTTGATAGGTAAATAAAAAACGTCAAATCCAGCCTAAACATATGGCTGATTCAGTGGTGGGTTGCAGGCAGTATGGCCCGGTACAAGTGTACCGGAGCCTGCCCGGAGCACAGGGTACAGTTCCGGTATGGTGCTCCGGAGGGACCACCCTCCCGCCCGAGCTCCTTACCTGTCCTTTAAAGCCTTTGGAGCTTCTGCACATGAGCAGCTGGAGTGTCGCGGAGGCTTGCGGAGGCGTTGCTGGCAGGTACGACGCATGAGCGTGGTGCGCATCCATATGGGTGATGGCGAGCCCGTTCCAACCGTACCGGGATCTGGAACCCATCACTGGGCTGATTGTGTGATGAACCATAATCGAAAATCACCAATGTTGCAAATAGAAGTACAATGGCAAAAGAAAGCAAAGATAGTACCAATAGTGATAGGCGCCTTGGGTGCAATCACAAAACAATTAGAGCACCATTTGAACAATGCCGGACATTGACAATATTTCCATCAATCAATTGCAAAAAGAAGCTTTACTTTATAACACCATCAAACAACAGTAATCTACCAGTAATCCACCAGTAATCAGCAAAGATTAACTCTAAGGTCAACTTCACGTGGCACGACAAAACCGCTCTCCACTAAAGCGCGCCTGATTAAACCGCGTCGCTGACGTCATCAGCAGGGCGACAACAGTGACTGCGGAAAAAAAGGGCACTTTAAATAGCGCTTTGAAAGCAAGCCGATTCAAGTTAAGGTAAGGGTTAGGTTTAGGGTTAGGTTTAGGGTTAGGTTTAGGGTTAGGTTAAGGGTTAGGGTTAGGGTTAGGGTTAGGTTAAGGGTTAGGGTTAGGGTTAGGTTTAGGGTTAGGTTAAGGGTTAGGGTTAGGGTTAGGTTTAGGGTTAGGTTAAGGGTTAGGATTAGGTTTAGGGTTAGGTTTAGGGTTAGGTTTTGGGTTAGGTTTAGGGTTAGGGTTAGGGTTAGGTTAAGGGTTAGGTTTAGGGTTAGGTTTAGGTTTAGGGGGGTTAGGTTTAGGTTTAGGGGTTAATTTTAGCTTTAGCGTTTACAGCGTGCTTTTTTCGTCGCGCTGTGATGACGTCAGCTACGCGGTTTCGGCGAGCGCGCTTTAGTCGAACGCAGTTTTGTGGTGGAACCTAACTTCAAGCCAACAATCAAGTAAGCAATACCTCAAGGAACTGCCAAAGAGCCAGCAGTAAACAGCCCAACCAAAGAATTCTTAAGGCCGTCCCCACTCACATAGACAGGCAAGATACCAGAATATAAATTGATAGCAAACTGCATTCCTTACTAACACTGATGATGTTACCATGTTAGGGTAATGAAACGTCTACAAGAAAACAAGCAAGCTCAGAAAGCATCAAAGACCTTTCAAACAAGATTTGTCTACCCGAGGACCTTGGGAAAGGCTCAATAGAGGGTTAAAAATTCCAAATCCAGTCTAAAAATCTGGCTGTGTGACCAACAATAATACAGGTAAGATTTCCCTCACACATATGTGCTAGTCGTTCCCAACTCTAGGGGGCGGAGCTCATCTCCGCTTCAAAGACGAAGAGCCAGCGCTGTCCGAAGACGTCTCCCTGGTCATGTGGCCGGCATGACTAAATGCCAAAGGCGCATGGAACGCTGTTACCTTCGCATCAAAGGTGGTCCCTATTTTTCTACTTGTATTTTTACATGTTTTCAAACTGCTAGGTTAGCAGAAGCCGGGACAAATAAGAGGAGCTCACTCCATTATGTGGCGCTAGGGATTCGAACCGCTGAACTGCCGACCTTTCTGATAGACAAGCTCAGCGTCTTAGCCACTGAGCTACCACAGCCCAAATAATAGAGGTACTTCTTGCTTAATGATTGTGATTGGCAATGGTCACTAAGCAATGCAGCCATAAAACAGGATGTCACATGACCATGACATGTTTCAACAGCAGTGGCAGCAATTCTGGTTGCTATTATTAATTATGGTCATTAGGTCGTCAGATCATTTGATCGTCATTCATGACCTCCTGCCTGCTTCCCAATGATTTTGCTTGTGGGAAGCTGACCGTGAAGGTTGCAAATGGTGATCAGGTGACCACAGGGATGCAGCAATGGCCTCAACTCCTCTTGCACTTCTGAATGGTCACTGAATGAATAGCCATGAAATGACAACCATATGTAATAATTTATTACAATACAATAGCAGAGTTGGAAGGGAACTTGGAGGTCTTCTAGTCCAACCTCCTGCCTAGGCAGGAAACCCTATACTGTTTCAGACAAATGGCTATCCAACATCTTCTTAAAGACTTCCAGTGTTGGGGCATTCACAATTTCTGGAGGCAAGTTGTTCCACTGATTAATTGTTCTAACTGTCAGGAAATTTCGCCTCGGTTCTAAGTTGCTTCTCTCCTTGATTAGTTTCCACCCATTGCTTCTTGTTCTACCCTCAGGTGCTTTGGAGAGTAGTTTGACTCCCTCTTCTTTGTGGCAACCCCTGAGATATTGGAAGACTGCTATCATGTCTCCCCTAGTCCTTCTTTTCATTAAACTATACATACCCAGTTCCTGCAACCGTTTCTCGTATGTTTTAACCTCCAGTCCCCTAATCATCTTTGTTGCTCACTTTTTCTAGAGTCTCCACATCTTTTTTACATCGTGGTGACCAAAACTGGATGCTGTATTCCAAGTGTGGCCTTACCAAGGCATTATAAAGTGGTATTAACACTTCACGTGATCTTGATTCTATCCCTCTGTTTATGCAGCCTAGAACTGTGTTATGCAGCGCTAGGGATTCAAACCATCAAACTGCTGACCTTTCTGATCGACAAGCGCAGCATCTTAGCCACTGAGCCATCGCATCCCTTGATTAGGGTGGAGAAAAAAAAATCTCTTTAACTATATTTCCATGGTAAACATGCTCTGCTAAATAGTTCCAGATTTGGTGTATGGCTTCTTTAGCTGAAGCTGAGGAAGACACAATCTAAAAGTTTAGGGAGATGCTGCTAGACAATGAAGATTGTTCAAAACTTTAATTGAGTCTTTTACAATATTCACTAACTTAATTGCTGTTTTTTACCCTTAGCAATCTCTAGCAATAAGCCTTACGTACCTGTGCTGCCTAGGAGTTGTTAGCTCAGTGAGCAGATTACATGGAGATTACATTACATACAGATTACAGTGAGCAGAAAAACTCCTGGATTGCTATTGAGTAGATAACATTGGGATAGGGAATCTGAGCCTTCCACATGTTGCTGAACAGAGAAGTTTCATTTATAAAACATTTATGACAGAGTGAGGATGTCCCTCACTCTGTCAAGGACCCTGGAGTACTCATTTCTAATGATCTAAGTGCCAGAGCTCACCATAACAGCATTGCCAAAAAGGCATTAAGAGTTGTTAACCTAATTTTGCAAAGTTTCTTCTCCGATAATATTGTATTGCAAATTAGGGCATATAAAACCTTTGCTAGACATATTCTCGATTACAGCTTATCTGTCTGGAACCCGCACTGCATATAGGACATTAATACAATTGAGCGAGTCCAGAGACATTTCACGAGAAGAGCCCTCCACTCCCCTGCTCACAACAGAATACCTTGTACCACCAGGCTTGAAATGTTGGGCTTAGACAACTTAGAATTACACCACCTTCGTTCTGACCTAAGCATTGTATGCAAAATCATCCGCTACAACATCCTACCTGTCAATGACTACTTCAACTTTAACCGCAACAATACACAAGCATACCATAGATACCAACTTAAGGTAAACTGCTCCAAACTTGATTGCAGAAAATACGACTTCAGCAACAGTGGTCAACGCCTGGAATGTGGTTTCAACCTGACTCTGTGATTTCATCCCCAAACCCCCCATAACTTTAACCTTAGACTGTCTTCTGTCAACCTCACCCCATTCCTGAGAGGTCAGTAAGGGGGCGCGCATAAGCACACCAACTTGCCTACCCTCCCTGTCCTACTGTCCCCACTTATTCGTATCCATTTCCTGTATTCATAATCAGGTTTATACATATATCTGTTATCTTATACATGCTTGACAAAATAAATAAATAAATAAAATTTAGTGCGGTCAGTGAGAGATGCAGAGAGCTATAACTCAGCAACCTCAGGAAAGTTAGGTATTAAATTCGATGGGTGGCAATGACTGAGGCAAGGCAGGGCTCGGCTAACAAGGCTTTATTAAACAGCTAACACAACAGCAACTCCAGAACCCAAGATAAAGAACAGTTTCCGCTTGACAGCAATTTATATGCAGGCAGACCCGCAGTTAGCCAATCAGAGAACGGTGATTCTCCCGCTCTGGCACACGCGCACGTCTCGACCAATGGCGAGCCTTGGAGATGAAGCCACGTCTCCGAGGCTAGGACACAACATTAGGGTATCCATTTCTCGATAGAGGTACTATCCAATATAGTACTATAAATCTAACATTTTTGACATAGTGTCAGTTCATGGGTAGATATGGGAATGAATTATATTCTTGTTCCATTTCTTGAATCTACCTGCTTGAACACAGCTGTTGTACCATTGAGTAGGAACAAAGGCGTAATACCCCTTTGAGACCCACTTTAGTGTGGAGGTTTAAGGCACCAGGCTAGAAACTAGGAGACAGTGACTTCTAGTCCCTCCTTAGGCAAACACTATTGCACAGTGCAGGAAGAGCAATTGATCTCTCTCTATATATAAAAATGCCTCTGTGTGTGTGTGTGTGTGTGTGTGTGTGTGTGTGTGTGTGTGTGTGTTCCAGCATAACTCTAGAATGCCTCGAGCAATTTCAACCAAACTTGGTTCACAGATGACTTACTCTCTGGAAACAAATACTGTGGGGGTAAGAACCCCTAACACCCCTCGGGGTGTGTGTTCTGTTAAGATACAGCCTGTTGTGCCTTAAAATGGCTTCTATTGTACTGCCGTAAAATGGCTTCTTGTACAGTGCAGTGGAGTTGCCATGGTAACGGCTTCACAGTACTCCACAAGGGAGCTACCACTGGTAAGGGGGAAAATCCAACATTAGAAATTACATTTGGTCTGGATATTTTCCCCCTATAAATAAATACCCAGGCAACGCCGGGTTATCAACTAGTTTCTGATAAAAGTGGAACTTTCTTCTCCACTGAAAATTGACTTTTATCTGAATGCTTTTGGGAGGATGGGGGTGGGGAGGTTGAAGCAGTCTGTGTGCAAACTCTCTGGGCAGAGAATGCTTTCAAATGCGATTCTCCCTAGGAGAAAATCATCACGTAAGCTAGAATTTTAGAAACAATTTTGCAGTTGTCTATCCAAGTTTCTGTAATCCAACTACTTGCAAGAGGCCTTTATGAGGTAGTAGAAAGAACATCAATTTCTGCAAAAGAATATCTAGGGAGCCAGCTTCTAGTCCCCGCTCATCAGCAGAACTCACTAATTGATTTTCAGCCAGACTTAAAGTATCTTTCAACTTAATCCATTTTACAGGATGGCTGTGAAGCTGAACATAAGGTCAGGAAAGTCGCAAGCATCTTGGTGGAAAAGCAAAGGTAGAGTTTAGAGAATATTAAATACACTGAATTCTCAAGGACCATCTATGCATCCACACACATTTTATATTCCTGGAGTTAAGGATATGATAGACTGAAGAGTTTGTCTGCTACAGAGCAGAGGTGAAATGCTACAGGTTCGGTAGTAAAAAAAATGCTTTTAAAAAGTTTTTAAAAGTTTCGACGATCAGCTGTGTGATAATCGGCTGTGCTGCACGATTTACATTCGCTAGAAAGCAGGAAATTGTGCTTTCTAGCGAATGTAAATCGCATGGCACAGCTGTTCTTCCCCCCTCACTGTACTACTTACCGTCGCAGACTCAGAAAACGCTTCTTAGCGCCTGTGGTGTGCCAAAGCGCTCGTTTGGCACCCATGTGCATACGAAGCGAACTGGTAGCAGACTGAAGAGAATTTCACCCCTGCTACAGAGTTGTGACAATCCCACTGTTTCTCCCTATTTCACCTCCCAGATATGCTGATCAGAGCTTTGTCTGGAAAATATCCATTCTTCCTGGGCTAAGGCTATGTGCTAAAAGTTGTTTACAGAATTCTCTCTACTATCTTGACCAGGTGATTAAACAATGACCTCTGTAAAACCCTACCAAATTGCATCTCAGTGTGATGTTCTTTGGTGTTTTGTCAAAAGAAGCATGTCTCTGTCCAAAGACACTTGATTTCAGAAGAGGTTCTCCAGCTGTCACTGAGGTATTCCAGCGCTGCAAACTCAAATGAATCTGAATTTTGTTACAATTAATGTTGCTGGATTGAGTCCCTTTTTAGAAGTAGCTATTGATATGTGGATGAGTGATAGTCCACTTATGGGTATATATGTGTGTTTATGTGTATATATGTTTGTTGATGGGGTGGCTCAGAGGCTAAGACGCTGACCTTGTCGATCAGAAAGGTCAGCAGTTCGGAGGTTCGAATCCCTAGTGCTGCATAACGGAGTGAGTTCCTGTTACTTGTCCTAGTTTCTGCCAACCTAGCAGTTCGAAAGCATGTAAAAATGTAAGTAGAAAAATAGGAACCACCTTTGATGGGAAGGTAACAGTGTTCTGTGCACCTTCGGCTTTTAGTCATGCCGGCCACATGACCACGGAGACGTCTTGGGACAGGGCTGATTTTTTGGCTTTGAAACGGAGATGAGCACCGCCCCCTAGAGTCAGGAATGACTTGCATATGTGTGTGAGGGGAACCTTTATCTTATAGAAGGTCACCAAGTTGGGAGCATTGTAGAAGAGATTCCCGTCGCTTTTACCTTCCTCTCTCTTGGTGAGTTTATAAGATGCTGCTTTTCATAAAAGAACAATGCATCTATCAGCCAACACAGGTTCTGAGAACCTCAGAACTATTTTTTTTTTGGGTAAATTGATGAGAAAATTTCAAAAGAGATAAAAAAAATAAGTACATTGGTGTTACATTTCAGAAATAGCAGAATGGAAGCTTGACACCGAGGTTTCTAGTGAACTTGAGTTTCTAGGTCCATGCACCATGCTGTATCAAAATCAAGAAATCACATTGTCTTAGTAAAAAAGGCAAATCGACCATTGGTCAACTTGCTGATTTTTACTATTACCTTCTTCTTCCAAACGGGGCACATAATCCGTGCGAGAGGAACCTTTACCTTATATTTGTTTGTGTGCAAAAAGTGTTTGAATGAGCAATAGCAATAGCAGTAGACTTATATACCGCTTCATAGGCCTTTCAGGCCTCTCTAAGCGGTTTACAGAGAGTCAGCATATTGCCCCCAACAATCTGGGTCCTCATTTTACCCACCTCGGAAGGATGGAAGGCTGAGTCAACCCTGAGCCGGTGAGATTTGAACCGCTGAACTGCTGATCTAGCAGTAGCCTGCAGTGCTGCATTTAACCACTGCGCCACCTTGGCTCTGAATGAACAAAACACAAAGCGATTCTGTCTGTTTGAGAGAAATGTTCCTAAAATGCTTGGGGTGAGTTGGGTGAGGGATAAATAGCCAGACTAGGAATATGTTTAGAACATAAAATCATAGGGCTGGAAAGGACCTTGGAGGTCTCCTAGTCCAACCCCCTGCTCAAGGCAGAAGACCTTATATTATCCTGGTTAAATGGTTGTACAGTCTGTTTTTGAAAACCTCCAGTGATGGAACATCCATAATTTCCGGAGCCAAACTATTCCACTGAATGTTTGTTCTTACTGCAGGAATCTTCTCCTTACTTTGGATCTCTCTTTGACAAGCTTACATCCATTGCTTCTGGTCCTGCTCTCTGGTGCCTTGGACAATCTCCTCTTCTCTGTGACAACCTGTCAAGTACAGGAAGACAGTGTAGCACCCACCCCCCTCCTAGGAGAATGAAATAGTCTAGGAAATATTAAAAAGGCAGAATATTATATCTGCCTTTTTTATATTATATCTGGATGAGAAAAGGAGAAACACGTTTTAAAGACAAAGCAGCTCCCTGCAGCTCCCTACCCCCCTCCTGCAGCCCCAGGGTGATGGGATTAAGACATGGCCCTCAGGACATGATAGGATTAGCCCTCTACCCATCTCACCACATGGCACCTGGGAAGATTACATCACCCAGCAAAGCTCAACCAAGCCTCAGACACAGACAGCCTACAAAGTTAGCTAAGACCAGAGGTGGCATTCAGTAGGTTCTGACCAGTTCTGGAGAACTGGTAGTGGAAATTTGGAGTAGTTCTGAGAACTGGTAAATACTACCTCTGACTGCCCCCCACCCCCATCTATTCTCTGCCTCCCGAGTCCCAGTTAATCAGGAGGGAATGGGGATTTTGCAGTATCCTTCCCCTGCAGTGAGGTTGGAATGGGGATTTTACAGTATCCTTCCCCTGGAGTGGGGAGGGATTGGGGATTTTACAGTATGATTGGGGATTTTACAGTATCCTTCCCCTGCCACACCCACCAAGCCATGCCATGCCACACCCACCAAGCTACGCCCATAACTGGTAGTAAAAAAAATTGAATCCCACCACTGGCTAAGAGCCCCACCCCCTGGGAGTCTGACAGCCAATGGGATACATTTCTTGTACAGTAACAGGAAACTCTAAGGCAGGGCCAAAGATAATGTATAAATATATCTCTCTTTCCACTCCATGTGCTTTTTTTGCCCAGGATCTCAAACCACGTGGTCCTGTCCACCATTAAACCAACTTTGCAAGCATTCTTCATGCTTCCATGTTTTCTTCCCACTTGGAACTGAACCCAGATGGACATTGCTTCCAATAACAGTTATCATGTCCTCCCTAATCCTTGCCTTTGATAGGCCAAACATGCTTAGCTCTCTCAACTGTCCATTATATGATTTAACCTCCAGAACCTTAATCATCTTTGTTGCTCTTCTCTGCAAACCTTCTAAGATCTGAACATTTTGTTTGCATTGTGGCGACTAAAATTGTTCTCAATATTCCAAGTGTAGCCTCACTAGTGCAGTACTGTATAAAGCAGTACTATCGCGTCTTTCTGGGGGGGGAAAAAAGCTGTCACAGTTTCTTCCTGAATTCTCCTGACTCTAATTCTGTTATTTTTAAAGTTACTTCACATAATAAATGGTGTTCTTCCCCACAGTGGATTTCGGATACACATTTTATAAAGATGTAGTTTAAATAGGAATTACGACTCAACTTTAAGTCAATTTTAGAGTAATGTATTCTTCTGTGTTCTCAAATGAGATTAACGGTTCTCTATCTAGCCATTATCTTTCCCAAGGAGAAATGGGGTGAAAATGAGTTGGTTTCAAGCCATTCAGGCTCTCTGATATGGTTTGTTATTGAGAAATATGCTTCATAGGGGGAACATGATGCCTCTGTAATTGAACTGATATCAGCTGGAAGGTGTAGATGTAGCTCGTTGCTTTGTCTCCAGATGCAGCCTTGCAATCCTTAACTCCAGTGTTGGGATTCAAAAAGTTTTACTATCAGTTTTGTGGGCGTGACTTGGTAGGTGTGGTCTGGCTTGGTTGGCGTGGCTGGGGAAGGATACTGCAAAATCCCGATTCCTTCCCCACTCCTGGGGAAGGATACTGCAAAAACTCCATTCCCTCCCCACTCCTGGGGGAAGGATACTGCAAAAACTCCATTTCCATTCCACTCCAGGGGAAGGATACTGTAAAATCTCCATTTCCAACCCCACTCCAGGAAAAGGATACTGTAAAATCTCCATTCCCTCCACACTCCTGGGGGAAGGATAGTGCAAAATCCCCATTCCCTCCCCACTCCTGGGGGAAGGATAGTGCAAAATCCCCATTCCCTCCACACTCCTGGGGGAAGGATACTGTAAAATCTCCATTTCCAACCCCACTCCAGGAAAAGGCTACTGTAAAATCTCCATTCCCTCCCCACTCCTGGGGGAAGGATACTGTAAAATCTCCATTTCCAACCCCAATCCAGGAAAAGGCTACTGCAAAATCTCCATTCCCTCCCCACTCCTGGGGGAAGGATACTGCAAAATCCCATTCCCACCCCACTCCTGGGGAAAGGATACTGTAAAATCTCCATTCCCTCCACACTCCTGGGGGAAGGATACTGCAAAAACTCCATTTCCATTCCACTCCAGGGGAAGATACTGCAAAATCCACATTCCCTCCCTACCCCATTAACCTGCTTTCCAGCTCCATTCTCCTGTTCAGGGCAACAGAAGAAGACCCAGCCTTCTGAGAGCTGATGTAGCAACGATACGACGTGCGATCTTGGAGCTTGAAAATCGCAGTCGATATTTCTGCCACTGGGCAGTCCTTTGATGGAAGTAAGGAGAAAAATCTTGACTGATACGTCGGTGATAACCAAAGATAAGTTGATGAAAGGAACAGATGGAAGGTTCCAAGTGCTTATAAGATATACAATGAGCAACAAGCTGCGAAAAGAAGTCCATAAAAGACCCGCTAAGAAAACAACAGGAATATTAATTCCATAAATGACACGAGATATAAAACTGCACTACTACTGGAAAGATACAGGTTGATGTAATGAAAGTTTATAATAAAAATTAAGTCAAACTTAGTTAAATTTAGAGTATTATATATAGTCATATAAATGAGTAATATTGATAATAATACATATATTGGTACTAGTTTGAGGATATGAAATTTTATACAAACTGCAAATGAGGACTACGAGAGGAGACTTAAAAGTGTTATTAAATATAATCAATTTTTATTTAGAATATGTTAGAAAGATGAAATGTTATTGAATGGAATACTATTGTACAGTTTTATCTCAAATTTAGGATACTACATATAAAAGGATGTAACAGCAATTTATAGTCAAATGAATGTTTAATAATTATAATATTTTTTTTTATAATATACTGGATTGATGATACGAGAATTTATTTGAAATGAGTTGATAATTTGTGATCTTACATACATTTGAAAGTGAGGACTATGGAAGTGATGCACAAAAACTTTACAACCAAACAACATGCTGTACGTGATTGAAGAAGATTCTATGTGTTACTTGTTGTCTGTTTTTGTCTGACCAAAAAAGAAAAATATTCTTTTAAAAAAAACAACACAAGAAATGATATACAAAGATTTTTGGGTTTGTGGAAATACCACCCCAAGAAAATAGAAATTAAAAGCTGGAAGAGATACCTGCAGCAATAGAAAAAGAAAGGAAGAGAGGAAGAGAGGAAAAGGAGGGAAGGAAGAGAGAAGGTGAGGAAAGGAAGAGGGAAGGGGGAAGCAGAGAAGGAGAGAGGGGAAGAAGGGGAAGAGGTAGAGAGAAGTAGGGGAGAGGTAAGGGAAGAAGGAAGGGAAATGAAAGGAGGAAAGAAGAAAGAAGAAAGTAGAGAAGGGACAGAGGGAGAGAAAGGAAGAGAGGAGAGGAGAAGAAGAGGAGTGAAGGAAGATAGTGAGAAGGAGAGGAAGATGGAAGGGAGAAGGAGAGAAGGTAGGAAGGGGAAGATGAAGAGAGGAGGAGGGGAGAGATAAGGGAAGAAGGAAGGGAAAAGAGGAAGGAAGGAAGTAGAGAAGGGATGGAGGGAGAAAAGGAAAGGAGAAGAAGGTGATGTCAAAATAAGTGAGGGATGGTAAGCAAAACAACCCGCATGGAATATTACAATTCTATAAATGGAATGACAAATGTATTAGAATTATGAATGTAAAAATAATAATAATAATTATGTGAATGTATATATAGAGAACAAAAAAAAAAACAAACTTTTTTAAAGAAAAAAGAAGACCCAGCCGATCAGCTGGGACTCTGGAGGAAGCGAATCGATGGGGGCCAGTCAGAGGTGGTATTTGCCACCTCTCAACTACTCAAAATTTCCGCTACCGTTTCGCCAGAACCAGTCAGAACCGGCTGAATACCACCCCTGCTTAACTCCTAGCACCATGACAACATGTGCAGGCAGCATGTGTAGAGGGGATCCACATTACAGAAATAAAAAGGTTTCCTGTAGTTCGGGGTTTGGGGGTACAGCAGCCTCCAACGTGTCCTCTTTGCTGAAGAAACTATACATCCACAAAGGTTACTTTCTCCCCCCTCTCCCCCATTCCCTCCCACTTTGCACACCAGGCTGATTATGTGCAGTTCTGCAAAGTGTTTAACACTTCTGAAACACGCTGATTGTCTTTGACTGGTTTTTCTCCGGGGAAGCCTGACAGTATAATTGGCCTTCCGTCAGAGGCTGCTAATGTAGATGGTTTTACTAATGACACCTCTGAACACACAGAAGCAACACATTTTAATACGGACCCAGTTTTGCCAGTTAACGTAGATAGCAGGTAAATTCTCTGGCTTAAAACAGAATATTGGTTTCAGGGGCAGCTAGCTTATCCTTGCATCATTTGATTCGACGGCAAAATAATCTGGATAGAATTCATTTAACCTTCATTTTACCTTTTGCCTTCCAGGCGGGTTGGGACTATAACACCCATAGTGTTGGCTGGGGAGTCCGAGAAATGTTGTTGTTCGTTGCAAAGTCGTGTCTGACCCATCACGTGCCAATGGACAACATTCCTCCAGGTCTTCCTGTCCTCTACCATCCTCTGGAGTCCATTTAAGCTCACACCAACTGCTTCACTGACTCCATCCAGCCACCTCATTCTCTGCCGTCCCCTTCTTCTCATGCCTTCAATCTTTCCCAGCATTAGGCTCTTCTCCAGTGGGAAGTGTAGGCCAGTACATTTAGAGGGCAATCATTTGGAGAAATCTACCTGGATACCACTGAAAACTACCAAAACCTAGTTTGTTGCCATTTACAGAGGTGGAATTCCCCCCCCCCCCTTGCATTGATGCTAATAGAAGAATTTATCATTCTTTTTTTAAAAAAATAAACCCAAAGCACTGGCATAAGGAATTCACGAATTAATGGTTGGGTGGGAGATTCCACTAAATTTTAGGTAGTCCTTGGGTTATAAGGCCATTGGGATTGATGACTGCTGTCACTAAGCAATGCAGTTGTCAAGTGGAATATCATACAGCTTGTCCTCAACTTACAACAACAATTGAGCCCAAGATTTCTGATGCTAACCAAGACAGTTGTTAAGTGAGTTTTGCCCCATTTTTATTGTATTGTATTGTATTTTTTATTGTATTTGGTTTATTTGTATGCCGCCCTTCTCCAGGAGGGACTCAGGGCGGCGAACAACTCAGGGGGGAAAGGGGACATAAACACAGTAACACAATTTTATGGCCTATCTCACCACAGTTGGGAATCACTGCAGTTGTTAAGATAGTAACATGATTGCTTGGCGACTCTTGCTTCTCCGTTAACTTTGCTTGTCAGAGGTTTGCAAAAGATGATTGGGACACGGCCAGTGGTGGGATCCAAATAATTTAACAACCAGTTCTCTGCCCTAATGATTTCTTCCACCAAACTGCTCAGAAAGTTAACAACTGGTTCTCCCGAAGTGGTACGAACTGGCTGAATCCCACCCCAGGACATGACAACTGTCACAAATACATGCCAGTTGCCAAGCATCCGAATTTTGATCACATGACCATGGGAATGCTGCAACGACTGTTAAGTGTGAAAAGCAGCCATAAATCATGAGTCACTTTTTGCAGTGCTATTGTAGCTTTGAACACTCCCTAAATGATGTTAACTGGAGGATTCCCTATATTTATTAGATGGAAAGCACAAAGATAGGAGTTTTCAGTAACTCTTTACATGAAGCCTCCTTGAATTAACTGCCTGTCCTTCATTCTGAAAATCAGTGGCTGAACGCTGGTTCCTTGAAGCATAGATGTGATAATACAATTCCCTCTCCCTCTCCCCCCCTCTCTCCCTCCCTCCCTCCCTCTCTATCAAGCAAAAGCGTTGTTAAGTGAGTTTCACCACATTTTACAAGTTGGCCACGCCCACCCAGTCACATGACTGGCAAGCCACTCCCACGCCTGTCACATGACCAGCAAGCCACTCCCACAAAGCAGGCCACACCTACAGAAGAGGTTGTAAAAAAAAATTCAAACCCACCACTGCCCTCATTGTTCAGAAACACATTCTCTCTCTCTCTCTCTCTCTCTCTCCCCACCCCTCTCTCACACACACAAACACTGTACAAATAATAATACAAGAAACGTGGTGGCATAGTGGTTAGAATGCAGTATTGCAGGCTAACTCTGAGTTCCACTGCTAGGAGTTCAATCCTGACCAGCTCAAGATTGATTCAAACTTCTATGCTCCCGAGGTTGATAAAATGAGGACTCAGATTGTTGGGAGCAATATGCTGACTCTGTAAACCGCTTAAAGGTAAAGGTAAAGTTTCCCCTTGCACAGATGTGCTAGTCGTTCCCGACTCTAGGGGGGCGGTGCTCATCTCCGTATCTAAGATGAAGAGCCAGCACTGTCCGAAGATGTCTCAGTGGTCATTTGGCCGGCATGACTAGATGCCAAAGGCGCACGGAACACTGTTACCTTCCCACCAAAGGTGGTTCCTATTTTTCTACTTGCATTTTTACATGCTTTCGAACTCCTACGTTGGCAGAAGCTGGGACAAGTAACGGGAGCTCACTCCGTTACACGGCACTAGGGATTCGAACCGCCAAACTGTCAACCTTTCTGATCGACAAGCTCAGCGTCTTAGCCACTGAGCCACCGTGTCCCTCGTAAACTACTTAGAGAGGTCTATAAAGCCCTATGAAGTGCTATACAAGTCTAAGTACTATTACTACATGCAGTAGCTTCAGGTCACAATGAGTCTGAACAAGGGAGTCCCAGTTAAGATAACGAGGTGCCAGATATTGGCAGGGTGTGTAACCTAAGAATGCAATTATGAAAACTTGAGCCAAGGCAATGACAAGGCAGGGCAGCTGTGTTCCTAATCAAATCGCACTAGCACTTGAGGCTCTGTAAGAACACGGTTTTTGGATTCCATGAGAAACATTCTACTATTCTGGACTTTGGTGGGGTTCCCGCCACCCCACCCCTCCCATTCTTGTTCCTTGTCCTGCATTCAGATCCTAGGCTTGACATTTCGTGATGGTATGGAATTTTCTGCTGGTCTTACAGATAATAATAGGATGCAGTGGCTCAGTAGCTATGATGCTGAGCTTGTCGATCCGAAAGGTCAGCAGTTTGGCGGTTTGAATCCCTAGTGCCACATAATCAGGGGTGGGTTTCAACCGGTTTGCGGCGGTCCCCGTGAACCGGTTGGTTGGCGAACCCGGAAGTAAGTAACTTCCGGGAACGACGAAGGGCCCACCCGCACGCCCGCGATCCTTACCCGGTTTTCACGAGTTCTGCGCTTCCACGCATGCGCAGGATGTATACAGCGCCTGCGCGATCCTCCAGGAGCAGCTGGAGCATCGCACAGACGCTAGTACGCATGCGTGCGTTGCACGCGTGCATGAGGACGCCGCCGGCCCCATTCCAACTGAACTGGTTGGAACGGGGCGAGAAACCCACCCCTGTGCATAATGGAGTGAGATCCCGTTACTTGTCCCAGCTTCTGCCAACCTAGCAGTTTGAAAGTATGTAAAAATGCAAGTAGAAAAATAGGAACCACCTTTGGTGGGATGGTAACAGCGTTCCGTGCGCCTTCCGCCTTTAGTCATGCCGGCCACATGACCACGGAGACGTCTTCGGATCACACTGCCTTTTTGGCTTTGAAAAGGAGATGAGCACTGCTCCCTAGAGGTGAGAATGACTAGCACATATATGCAATGGGAACCTTTATCTTTACCTTACAGATAAATCTCACGGCTCTGTTTTTCTCCTGCTAGCATATGGCTACCACCTTAGTTACAAGGCAAGTTATGGACTTTTTGAACTTTCTAAGACATAAATGTTCTCCAGCGAATTGCTCACATGAATCCTTGACTACTCTCAGAAAGTTCATGGCAATAAAGCTATTCAGGAGTAAATCCACCTAGCTTTCTGTGTTGGGTTAGTTGCCACAGGACAGGCATGGTGCACCAGCCAAAATTAAGAAAAGGCTCTCCTCAGCCAAAGCTTCCAGGTGCTGACTGTGCAGAAGTCACGAGCCCAAATCAACCCTCCTAAGATTGCTTCACTGAAGAATGCTTTATTAGACTTCATTGCACAACATGATTGTAAGCAACAAAAGTCATAAGGAAAATATTCAGGTGTGTTACCACAGAGAATTCTCCGTACTCCAGAAATCTTAGTTTACTAAACTTAAACTCAAATTTGAGCTAATATTTGAGCTAATATATAGGTCCTTTGCTATTTTTATACATACACACATACATTTTAATTTGCAATTTGCCCAGTGGTGAAATTCAATTTTTTTTACTACTGGTTCTGTGGACATGGCTTGGTGGGCATGGTGTGGCTTGGTGGGCGTGGCAGGGGAAGGACATTGCAAAATCTCCATTCCCGACCCACTCTGGAGCCAGCCAGGGGTGGCATTTGCCAGTTCTCTGAATTACTGAAAAATTCCGCTACTGGTTTTTCAGAACCTGTCAGAACCTGCTGGATTTCACCTCTGAATTTGCCCAATCTAACTTCTTTTTTTTCCAAATATTTTTTTGTAATAGAATTCTGCATTACATGAAGGAATTACTTTTGTGAATATGGGCAATTTGTATTGTTATTTGTCTAATCTGGTTATCTGGGTGATATTTGTCTAATCTGGTATAGGTTCTCCTGCTTGAGCAGAGGGCTGGACTAGAAGACCTCCAAGGTCCCTTCCAGCTTCTATTCTATTCTATTCTATTCCATTCCATTCCCTATTCCTATTCTATTCTATTCCATTCTCTATTCTATTCCATTCCATTCTCTATTCCATTCCATATTCTATTCTATTCTCTATTCTATTCTATTCCATTCCATTCCCTATTCTGTTCTATTCCTATTCCTATTCTATTCTATTCCATTCTCTATTCTATTCCATTCCATTCCCTATTCCATTCTATTCTATTCTATTCCATTCTCTATTCCATTCCCTATTCCATTCTATTCCATTCTATTCCATTCTATTCTATTCCATTCCATTCCATCCCATTCTATATTCTATTCTATTCTATTCTATTCTATTCCATTCCATTCCATATAGAACCAAGGTGGCACAGTGGTTAGAGTGCAGTACTGCAGGCTACTTCAGCTGACTGCTAGATGCAGTTTGGCAGTTCGATTCTTCCTGGTTCAAGGTTGACTCAGCCTTCCATCCTTCCAGATTGTTGGGGAAAATATGCTGACTCTGTAAACCGCTTAGAGAGGGCTGTAAAACACTGTGAAGCAGTATATAAGTCTAAGTGCTATTCCATTTCCATTCCATTTACTTTCCTTTAAAAAAAAAACCCTACTTTTTAAATGGCACACCACTCAACAAAACTTGGAGAATAAGCATATTCCCCATCATGTATTCTCATTCACCAATGTACAATGACGAGGTACGTTCCCTGTTCAAGCGTAGATTGTGCTGCCTGCCCCTTCCTTCCATGCGCAGCCTGTTCTGTCAGCCCTGAGCACAACAAATGAAGGAGAATGTTTCAGGCATTGGTCTGTCAATGAAGTGATGTGTAATGATAGTAATCGTGATGATAATCATTTTTGCAATAGCCATTTTAATGCCTCTTCTTCTCAAAGTGCCGCAAATGGTTCTCAAGGACAGCTTCATGGTTAAAAAAAAAAAACTTAGAAGGGATTAGAATTCCTTGTCTAGGAGGGTTTGGATAAATTTGTGCCTTCAATTAATGGAACTTATTTTTAAAATATTTCTTGGGTTACCTATTCTGGACAGAATACTTCCCAAGGAGGGAGAGGTAGATAAATAAATGCCTGCAGGAGGCAGTTTTCACCCTCCCAGAGGCTCAAGAAAAGCCTCCGGAGCCTGGGGAAGGGGGACATGCCCCCCCAGCCGTGGTGCAGGAGGCTGACTAGGCCACGCCCACCGTGGCCACGCCCAGCCAGCAACCAGGCAGAGAACCCGTAGCTGAAACTTTTGAAGCCCACCCCCTGATATAATCACTCTGCTCCACTGGTTAACTACAATACAATACAATAGCAGAGTTGGAAGGGACCTTGGAGGTCTTCTAGTCCAACCCCCTGCCTAGGCAGGAAACCCTATACTGTTTCAGACAAACAGCTATCCAACATCTTCTTAAAGACTTCCAGTGTTGGAGCATTCACAACTTCTGCTGTTCCACTGATTAATTGTTCTAACTGTCAGGAAATTTCTCCTCAGTTCTAAGTTGCTTCTCTCCTTGATTAGTTTCCACCCATTGCTTTTTGTTCTACCCTCAGGTGCCTTGGAGAATAGTTTCAGTCCCTCTTCTTTGTGGCAGCCCCTGAGATATTGGAACACTGCTATCATGTCTCCCCTAGTCCTCCTTTTCATTAAACTATACATACACAATTCCTGCAATTGCTCTTTATATGTTTTAGCCTCCAGTCCCCTAGTCATCTTTGAACTGACTGGGAATATTTCACCAGTCAATTGGCACGTGAAATATGGCAGAATGGTTCCCAGGATAGTTTTGCAAACATAAAAGTTTTATATTTATCAAATAATAATAAAGCAAACTAAGAGTGTCCCTGTGAGGGGTTTGCTTGTGAGATCCCTCAAAGAATTTACTTAGCTACCTTTGAGAGCATTATAGTTAGTAAGAATATACTAGACATTGTACTACGTACTACAGGTAGACATAGTACAATATCTAATATATTACTATAAGTATTTTCAGTGGTTGAGGGGTTGTTACAGAGAAGATCACCAAAGAGGGCAGAATGAGAAGTAACAGATGGAAATTTATCAAAGAGGGATCCAATCTAGAATTAAGGAGAACATTCCTGACTGTGAGAACAAATAATGAATGGAACTGTTTGCTTCCAGATGTTGTGGGTCCTCCATCATTGGAGGTTGTCGAGATTGTCTGGGATCTTCTGCTTGATCAGATAGTTGGACTAGAAGACCTCTCAGGTCCCTTCCAATCTTATTATTATTCTATATTCTACGTTATAATCAGCTCTTTGTGTCTATGTGATTATGGGTAGAGGGGGTGAGGGTTTCATCCAGCCGGTCAGTTACGTCATCTTGCAGAATTTTCCTTTCTACTCTGGGATCATAAGCATTTTGTACTCACAGCAGAGATGGATTCCTACCAGTTCGGCTGAACCGGTAGCGGTATGGCGGCCTGAGTCGTTGGAACTGGCAGCGACCCAGGCCTGCCACACCCCTGAGCTGGTTCCCCAGTTGCCACTGCCATGGAGTTCTGTTTTGGAGTTCTGTGCATGTGCAGAACAATTTTAATTGTTAATTAATTAATTAATTAATTAAATGCATGCACAGTGCGCATCTAGGTCACGCGCAAAAGCGCACGCACGAGCTAACCGGCAGTACAGCCAGCCAGAACCCATTCCTGACCCATAGACTATGCTCACTGGTCTTTGGACCGCTCTTCAACTTTGGAGCTGTTGTGACCACCCCACACCTAGACCAGAAAACTCTGTAATTCATGCCTTGGTCACCAGTTGGAAGAGCATTCAAATACCTGCACATGGAGCAGCCTTTAGAGATGAGTTAAAGGCTATCATTGATTCGGAATGCAGTAGTGAGATGACTGGCATGTTACAGGTAAAGGTTCCCCCGCATATGCGTGCTAGACATTTCTCGAACTAGGGGCAGTGCTCATCTCTGTTTCAAAGCTGAAGGTGCACAGAACACTGTTACTTTCCCACCAAAGGTGGTTCCTGTTTTTCCACTTGCATTTTTTACGTGCTTTCGAACTGCTAGGTTGGCAGAAGCTGGGACAAGTAACGGGAGCTCACTCCGTTACGCAGCACTAGGGATTCGAAACGCTGAACTGCCAATCTTTCTGATCGACAGGTTCAGCATCTTAGCCACTGAGCCACTGAGTCCCGCATGTTATACCACCCCCCCAAAATGGGGTTGCTGAGGCTACCGATAGGCTTCTTGGTCTATTAACCTTACCTGAATTGTACTGGTGAGAACACCTCAAGAAGGTCTACTGAGATTTCTTTTTCCATCTGAAGTTAGGGGGACGTGGATGAGATGATATGCCTCCTCCAACCCTCTTCTTCCAGGTGTTCACATAATCTCCTCCCGTGTAATATGTAGAAGATCATTGAAAACACCATTATTTTATTTATTCATCAAACTTGTATGCTGCCCATCTCACCGAAGATGATCCTAGGGGGCATTCAGTGAGTCTTCCTTATAGTTAAATGCTATTGGTATCTCTCCTGGACAAGAATTTATTTGTTGCGGCCTGCCAGTGGCAGCAGATTCGACAGTGAGGAGGTTGGGGAGGAAGATGGGCCAGTCCTGGAGTCTGGGGAAGCCGACTGATGAAGGCTCTATGTCGGAGGCAGAGAGGGGGCCAGAGCCATATGCCAGTTATCAGCTGCCTTCAGAGTCAGACATTAGTGAGGTAGATGAACAGCTGGAGCCTGTTCCCAGTGTGCACATGCGCAGAGTTGCAGATGAAGGGAACAGCTAAAGAACAGGGGTCAACTTGGGAGTAAGGCCACAGGTGGACGATGAATGGCCCCTTCTAGAGGAAATAAAAGAGGAGCGAAAGGGGAGTGGAGCTTGCAGGAGACAATTAGTTCGCTTAATTGGTTCGTGACTCTTCGAGACTCCTTGCCAAGTTTTGCAGATATCGGCCTGTCAGTTCTCCAAGCCAGATAAGGTCTGTGACTGTAAATCCTCCCTTGAAAGACTTTGCTGGATGTGAATGAGCAAAATTCACAGTAAATTAATAAAACGGGTTTTGGTTGGGACAAGGGGTTTGCTTCATGCTCTCGGGAAGCCTAGGCTCAAAACATTATTATGGATATTTTTAAAAAGGGAATCTATTGCAATCTTCCCAAAACTGGGTCTCCAGTTCCAGATAGTTGCAGCGCTTTTGACTAACTGAAGTTTCTGGACCATCTTCAGCAACCACATCACCTGTAAATATGCTGCACAACAGTGAAAGATGCAGTCTTTACAGCTGTCAGTCAAGTTGCCTGTTAGAAATACAAATCGCTTTGGAGGAATTAATTGAGTGCCACCACCTCCGCTTCCTTCCCCTTCCCCTCCCATATAAACATAATAAGTGATAAGTAGGAAGTAGTAATAATAATAAGTGACCCAGCAAAGCAGTGAGCATGGTGGAAGACCTCATTCAAAGTAATTAGCAATCCATCATTTCTCTCCACCGCACCAAATTTCTATACTGACCTTGGGCCAAATGCATTTGAGATAATCAGCTCTGTGTTAATTATAAATAATGCCTAAACTGTCTCCACCAAGGTTGGCCCCTGAAAAAGACAGAAATGAAACTGGCAGCAGCTCAAAAAGAAGGAGAAAAACATGACTGGCACGTGTTCACCCAAATTCACCACTGCGGTTGTCCAAATTCAGCATCCAGAAAGCTGCATACTCTTCATATCAAGTTCAGATGGTACTAAACTTAAACCAAGTTTATTGACTGTATTTTTCGGAGTATAAGATGCACCTTTTCCCTCAAAAAGGAGGCTGAAAATCTGGGTGGGTCTTATACACTGAATACAGCATTTTTTGCCTCCCGGAAACCCCGCCCCTTTCACCAAAATGGCCATGCAGAGCCTTTAGGAGGCTTTCAGAGAGCTCCTGGAGGCTGGGGAAGGCAGAAACGAGCAAAAAACGGGCCATTTTTTGTTCAATTTTGCTCCCTCCAGCCCTTAGGAGGACTCCATAAGCCTCCTAAAGCTAAGCATTCCATTTTTTTGAAAAGAAAATGGGCCCGTTTTTTGTTTGTTTTGCCCCCCACACCTCCCAGGAGGACTCTACAAACCTCCTAAAGGGTATGCATGCCCATTTTTGTGTGTGTGTGTGGGGGGAAATGGGCCCGTTTTTGCTCAAAGTCATGAAGTGGGCGTGTGGGGGTGGTGTGAACTGGTTATAATCTTATGTGAAACCCACCTCTGAACTGCCTATCGTCTACTGTTTCTATAGTTTGCATAATTCAGGTTGTTTCTACTATTCTTAGTAATAGCAATAGCAGTTAGACTTATATACCGCTTCATAGGGCTTTCAGCCCTCTCTAAGGGGTTTACAGAGTCAGCATATCGCCCCCACAGTCTGGGTCCTCATTTTACCCACCTCGGAAGGATGGAAGGCTGAGTCAACCTTGAGCCGGTGAGATTTGAACCGCCGAACTGCAGATAGCAGTCAGCTGAAGTGGTTGCAGTACTGCACTCTAACCACTGCACCACCTCGGCACCTTGGAGATGAGGATAAAGTTTCTGACAGTCCCAAAACTGTAAATCTTAAAACAGTCTTTCTGACCTCATTCCAAGTACCTCATCTGCTCTATTACAGGATCAGAATTATTTTTGCAAAACGCATCCAGCATCTATTTATGGAAATCCCTCAATGGAAGGAAAACTCAAAGCCAATAATGCCCTGTTATGTATTTGCATGTGCATACGCTTTTTCTACTTTTCCTTAAAATATCCCACGGGGGAAACCTTAAATGTGGGAAATCCTATCCATGTAGTGAAATGTTACATTCCCAAGGAACCCCCCTCCCACCCATCTCCTTTTTCAGTAAATTGGCTTAGTGTTTGGAACCGAAGCTTCTGTGATTCCTGCAATCGTGTTCAAAGGAAAAAAATTCCTTTCCTGTATGTAGAAAGATAAGATAGTGGTTTTTCACTCATCTGTTATTTTTCCAAGGCTGGAAAAATGAAAGTGGCTAAAAAAATATATATATCAGATTAGAGGATGCATCAGATTTTTTGTTTTCATTTTAATTATTCACCTTTGTATATTGAGTTGGGAGAAGGATGCACTTTCAATGCTGGTTGTCCTTAAAAAGTGTTTCATTTCTGGGTTGATTACACATTACACATTTTTTTCCTCTGCCCTGTGAAACCCCCTTCAAGCAAAAATGCTGAGGATTGGAGGGAAGCATTCAGGAAGTGGTGAGACGGAGGAGGGGGAAGAAGAGGAGGAGGAGGGGGAGAGAAGGAAGAAAAGGAGGTGGAGGTGGAGGAAGAAGAAGAAAAGGAGGAGGAGAAGGAGAGGAAGAGGAAAAAGAAGAAGAGGGAGAGGAGGGGAGGAGGAGAGGAAGAAGAGAAGGAGGAGGGCAGAAGGAGAGGAAGAGGAGGAGGAGGAGGAGGAAGAAGAGGAGGAGGAGAAGGTGGTGGTGGAAGAAGAAGAAGAGGAGGAGGAGGAGGAGAAGGAGAAGGGGAGAGGAAGAAGAAGAGGAGGAAGAGAGGAAGAGGAGGGGGAAAAAGAGAGGCGGCAGAGAAGGTGGTGGTGGAAGAAGAAGAGGGGGAGGAGGAGGGGGAGGGGAGAAGGAGAAGGGGAGAGGAAGAAGAAGAGAAGGAGGAGAGGAAGGAGAGGAAGAAGAAGAGGACGAGGCAGAGAAGGTGGTGGTGGAAGAAGAGGAGGAGGAGAAGGAGGGGAGAAGAAAAAGAGGAGAGGAAGAAGAAGAGAAGGAGGAGGAGAAGGAGAGGAAGAGGAGGAGGAAGAAGAGAAGGAGGCAGAGAAGGTGGTGGTGGAAGAAGAAGAGGAGGAGGGGAGAAGGAGAAAGGGAGGGGAAGAAGAAGAAGAGGAGGAAGTGGTGGTGGTGGAGGAGGAGGAGGAGTAGAAGAAGAAGATGAAGAAGAGGAGGAGGAAGAAGAGGAGAAGAAGATGAGTAAAATTACTACTACTACTACTACTACTACTACTACTACTACTACTTCTCCTTCTCCTTCGTCTTCTTCTTTGGAAGAAGAGGAGGAAGAGGAAGAGGAGGAGGACAACCAAAATTTCTTCCAAAGTCAATCCCACATGGGTTCTGGCTACACACAGGGGTTGCCACAGTAAAGTAGGACAAGTTATGGAAAACTTTGCACCTCGGTGACGTCACTGCCAAGCCCCTCCTTTGCACATATCCGGTTCTCGCTTGCTAAGCACGGGGAGCATGCTCAGTGGCTTATTTTCTGCCAGTAATTGCCAATGGCCAGCCAAGACCATACTAGCTTGTTTTTTTTTTGCCGCCAAGAAATAATTAAACTATTAAAATTATGTTCTGCCATCCTGCCATCTTTTAGATTGAAAAAAAAAATCTGACAATTAAAGTTATGCCGTTGGTTCTTCATTGCATTCCAATACATTTATGTAAAAAAGGATTGTCTAAGAGAGAATTTTATTGGAGATGTAATAAAGATAATGATTCTTTATAACATGTGTTTTTACAATGTCCTACGCATAACAGGAGGGACGCAGTGACTCAGTGGCTAAGACGCTGATCTTGTCAATCAGAAAGGTCAGCAGTTCGGAGGTTCGAATCCTTAGTGCTGCATAATGGAGTGAGCTCCCGTTACTTGTCCCAACTTCTGCCAACCTAGCAGTTGGAAAGCATGTAAAAATGCAAGTAGAAAAATAGGAACCACCTTTGGTGAGAAGGTAACAGTGTTCCATGCTCCTCTGGCATTTAGTTATGCTGGCCACATGACCACTCAGATGTCTTCAGACAGCGCTGGCTCTTCGGCTTTGAAACGGAGATGAGCACCGCCCCCTAGAGTCGGGAACGACTAGCACCGTGACCCGTCAAAAGCGAGTTCCACAAAAGCGCGGTCGACGAAATCGCGTATGTGACATCATCACAACGCAACGAAAAAGATCGAAAAATTGAAATAAAAATTAAATTACAGCAAGCCGATTCACATAAAGGTAAGGGTTAGGTTAAGGGTTAGGGTTAGGGTTAGGTTAAGGGTTAGGGTTAGGGTTAGAGCGTTAGCGTTACGTTTAGCGTTAGGTTAAGGGTTAGCGTTAGGTTTTTCGTTACGTTAAGGGTTAGGTTTAGGGTTAGGTTTAGGGTTAGGTTAAGGGTTAGGTTTAGGGTTAGGTTTAGGGTTAGGTTTGGGGGGGTTAGGGGAAGGTTTTAGCTTTATTTTTACATTTTTTGATCTTTTTCGATCTTTTTCATCGCGCTGTGATGACGTCACATACGCGCTTTCGTCGACCGCGATTTTGTCGTCCGCGGTTTTGTGGTAGAACCGACTAGCACATATGTGCGAGGGGAACCTTTACCTATGTAAATATCTAGACTAATAGACTAATATCTACATTAGCCTATGTAGAATTACAACTGTTAATTGAACCGTTTCTATTATTTTTATGTTGTACTTTCCCCCTTTCTAAAGCAGTTTTTGTACAATTATTAAGAGCAGCCCTCTGTCCATGCTAGTTTTGCTCTGTGTGGGAACCCAGCAGGGGTGGGTTTCTCCTGGTTCGCACCAGTACGCCAGAACCGGTTCATGAAATTTAGCATACCTTTTGGAACCTGTTCCAAAAGGAAGGAAGGAAGGAAGGAAGGAAGGAATGGAGGGAGGGAGAGGGAGAGAAAAAAAAGAGAGAGACAAATATGGAAAGAGAAAGAAAAAAGAAAGAAAAAGGAAGTGGGAGAGAGGAAAGAAAGGAAGAGGTGGAGAGAGACAAAAGGAAGGAAGGAAAGAAAGAGTGAGTGAGTGAGAGAGAGAGAGAGAAAGAAAGAAAAAGAAAGAGAACTTATGACCACCATTGAGCCCAAAATTTTGGTTGCTAAGCAAGATCATTGTTAAGTGAGTTTCACCACATTTTCCAATAACCCACCCGGTCACACGCCCACCAAGCCACACCCACCCAGTCACATGACCACCAAGCCACTCCCACAAAACAGGCCACACCTACAGAATAGGTTCTAAAAATTTTGAAACCCACCCCTGGAACCCAGCCATAAAGTTGTAAACCATACTTGTTGGCTTTATTTAATATGGGAAGCCAATCATGGTGATTGATGCCAGAAACCAAAGTCAAAGCAAAGCATGGCTTAAAGCACAGGGTGTATCCAGCCAATAAATTGGAGCTCTGTTTAGCTAATACAAGAAGAAAATGGCTTTGCAAAACCCTAGAATAGAAGAGCGAGTAGGGTTTAAAACTAGATGAATAAAACTGCGAAGGGTCTCTGGAGTTAACATCTCTCTCCATGTCTGGAATGTCATTCATAACCTGTTGGAATGTCTTAACTACTATTTTGTTTTCTTAACACATATTTCTGCACCTGAAATTTTTAGCTCACTGATGCAATGCCAGATTGCAAGATCGCGTTCACTCCAAAGTCCTACTACCCACGTGTTCTCCCTGGAGAACAGATCCTCCAGGGACTGAAATACTTACCTGAGTTTCTCAACTTGGAAACCTTGATCTGTTGGTATTTATTTAGATAATCCCTCTCAACTCCAGATCCCCAGAAAAGATAATGTTCTTGCAAGGTTACCCTGATTAGTTAATCCTGCATTGAGAGTTCAAGAAGTCTTACAACACACACTCTCACACAGTGGAAGCATTTTTGTGCCTTCGCTGACTCACAGGAGAGGACTTGGTCTACCGTTGTATGAATTGAACAGGCAACTCAAGCCGATCGTCTTGCTCAGAATGTGTGATGTTTTTCAGGAAGAAGGCGGTTGTTGGTTTGTGGATGACATACTAATGGATATATTTACACAAATAAATGAGCATGCAGCCATATCCAAGTCGTTGAAAACAGGGTATGAATCTGCTCAAGGTAGAGAAAGTGAATTCTAGTCCTACCTTAGCCTGAAAGATAGCTGGGTGACTTTGGGCCAATCACCAGGAGAAAGTGAATTCTAGTCCTACCTTAGCTTGAAAGATAACTGGGGGACTTTGGGCCAATCACCAGGAGACAGTGATTTCTAGTCCTACCTTAGCTTGAAAGATAGCTTGGTGACTTTGGGCCAATCACCAGGAGACAGTGATTTCTAGTCCTACCTTAGCTTGAAAGATAGCTGGGTGACTTTGGGCCAATCACCAGGAGAAAGTGAATTCTAGTCCTACCTTAGCTTGAAAGATAACTGGGGGACTTTGGGCCAATCACCAGGAGACAGTGAGTTCTAGTCCCACCTTAGCTTGAAAGATAGCTGGGTGACTTTGGGCCAATCACCAGGAGACAGTGAATTCTAGTCCTACTTTAGCTTGAAAGATAACTGGGTGACTTTGGGCCAATCACCAGGAGAAAGTGAATTCTAGTCCTACCTTAGCTTGAAAGATAACTGGGGGACTTTGGGCCAATCACCAGGAGACAGTGAATTCTAGTCCCAGCTTAGCTTGAAAGATAACTGGGGGACTTTGGGCCAATCACCAGGAGACAGTGTGTTCTAGTTCCACCTTAGCTTGAAAGATAACTGGGGGACTTTGGGCCAATCACCAGGAGAAAGTGAATTCTAGTCCTACCTTAGCTTGAAAGATAGCTGGGTGACTTTGGGCCAATCACCAGGAGAAAGTGAATTCTAGTCCTACCTTAGCCTGAAAGATAGCTGGGTGACTTTGGGCCAATCACCAGGAGAAAGTGAATTCTAGTCCTACCTTGGCTTGAAAGATAACTGGGGGACTTTGGGCCAATCACCAGGAGACAGTGCACCTCCCCAAAACATATTGGCACAAATAAGTATGGCATGATGGGAAAATGTGTAAATGTTATGCGCCCTTGTGGTACGGTTAATTAAACTGCAGTATTTGCAAGCAAACTCTGTCCAGAGCCTAATGCTCGATCCTGACTACGATCCATCCTTCCATCCTTCTGAAGTTGGTGAAATGAAGACCCAGTTTGTTGGGGGCAATAGGCAAACGATACTCATATTGTAAACTATCCACAGCGAGTGCTGTAAAGCACTATGGGGCAGGATACAAGGAGTCCTCAGCGTATGGCCAGAATTGAGCCCGAAATTTCTGTCGCTAAGCGATACATTTGGTAAGGGAGTTCTGCTCCACTCTATGACTTTCCTTGCCAGAGTTGTTAAGTGAATCACTGCAGGGGTAAAGTTAGTAAGACGGTTGCTAAGTGGATTTAGCTTGCTTCAGAAGGTTGCAAAAGAGGATTACATGGCCCAGGACACTGCAACCGTCAAAAATATGAGTCAGTTGCGAACCATCTGAACGTGACCACGGGGATGCCGAAGCGGTCGTAAGGGCGAAAAACGGGCCGAAGTCACTTTTTTTCCAACGCTGTTGTAACTTCGGACCGTCACTAAATGAACTGCTGTAAGTCGAGGACTACCCATATAAAACTAAATGCTATTGCTGTTGCTGAATCTGTGCTTCTGGCTCAGCGTTTGTACGGTCGTTCCAAAGAAGCCAGTTTTGCAGCGCACAGAGCTTCTTTTTAAGCGGGGGGAGGACGGAGGAACAGAGTTAATATCCCCCGTGGCTACTAATATCTAGCACAGGCCCATACAATCATTAGGAGCAATGCTACCTGGCAGCAGGAAATCTTTTACGAAAGAGTCAACCTGGTAACTATTCGAGAAAGGACGACACATTCCTGCAAGCTAGCAAAAAAGTTCAGGGTGAAAAGGATCTTTGGCTGGTGTGCATGTGTATGTGTGTGTGTGTGAGGATGGGAAGACAGATACTTGCACTTTTAAGCTATCTCTGTCTTTGCTGGCTAAGCAGATTCTGATTATTATCATGACTCTCAATTGGCTACAGAGGTTGCTGGGCCCTGGAAGGAGGAGGAGGAGGCTAGCAGGGTACAATGGATTAATATATTCCACCTTAATAGCTGTCTGAGATAAATCTTCCAACCTTTGTGCCTGTTCTGTGTCTCCTGCTCTTTAGCACCCTGTTTGTGGAGGAGCTGTTTTATGGCATCCCGGAGTGTCCGGCCGTCTATAAGTAGAGCTGTACGGGCAGATGTGGCTGTGCATGCAAGTGTGTAATGAGAATCTATGAGATCAGTGAACCACTACGGAGGAGAGCCCGGCGAGCGGGGCTTGCAAGAGAGAAACCGAAGAGCCGGCTGCGTAAATGTCTCCAACCAAGCCAGACAGTTGCAAAACTTAAGGCTGTTCAAAGAACGGTGGACTTACGAATGTTAACACCCCCAAGAACACAAATTTGTTAAATTTTAGAATTGCAGGGCAAAAAGTATCAGCTCTGGCATCAAGATCTATTTGATTTTATAGGTAAGTTGTGTTGTGTGTTTATTAGTTTTGTATGCCGCCCACTCCCGAAGGACTCCGGGCGGCTCACAATAAACAGGGGAAGGGAAATAAATAAGACAATACAAAAAGGTAAAGGTTCCCCTCGCACATATGTGCTAGTCGTGCCTGACTCTGGGGGCGGTGCTCATCTCTGTTTCAAAGCCGAAGAGCCAGCGCTGTCCGAAGACATCTCCCTGGTCATGTGGCCGGCATGATTAAATTCCGAAGGCGCACGGAACGCTGTTACCTTCCTACCAAAGGGGGTTCCTGTTTTTCTACTTGCATTTTTACATGCTTTCGAACTGCAAGGTTGGCAGAAGCTGGGACAAGTAACGGGAGCTCACTCCGTTACCTGGCGCTAGGGATTTGAACCGCCGAACTGCTGACCTTTCTGATCGAAAAGCTCAGCGTCCTAGCCACTGAGCCACCGCGGCCCCATTTGATTTTATAGTGGCTAGGAAATCAAACAGCTGAGTAAAAATAATGTATTTGCTTCTTTTTTTAAAAAAAAGCAGAACCATAGTTCCACTCTTTGAAGAAATGGGATGTTAGAGAAACTTTACGCTGAGAACTCTGCCTATAGGAAATGGCAGAGTGATACAGGTAGCCCTCGACTTACAGCCGCAATGGAGCCTGCCCAGCATGCTTGTAAATTGTGACAATCATAAATGGGGTCACCCACGTGACCAACTGGTTTTTGTGACCGTTTTTGCAATGTTTTTGTTAAGTGAACATCACAGTCATCAAGCTAACCAATGGTTTGAAATGGACCAGTTTTGCCAAAAAGTGAATGTAAATATCAGTTTTTGGCAAAACCATTGAAAATCAAGTCACATGATGGCAGGTTAGCAATAGCACTTAGACTTATATTCCGCTTTACAGTGCTTTACAGCCCTCTCTAAGCGGTTTTAGCCTATTTTCCCTAACAATCTGGGTCCTCATTTTACCCACCTCGGAAGGATGGAAAGCTGAGTCAACCTTGAGCCTGGTGAAATTTGAATTGCCAAATTGCAGGCAGCCTGCAGGCAGCACAAGGAGCCTGCATTACTGCATTCTAACCACTGTACCACCATGGCTCAAATGCTGCAAATGCCCACAAAGGCAGCCAGTTATTGAGCACCAGACTTCCAGTCATGTGACTGCCTGGAGGGGCCAGCTGTCCGAACTTCAGAATTGAGTCGTAAATAGTAGAGGGAGATGTGTTAAACAGTCACTAAGCGATTGGTCATAAGTTTAGAACTACCTGTATTTATTTGTGAATATGAAGGTATAGCCCACGAGATACGCTAATCTTCTGTTCTGACCCCCTCCTCCGTTCAGTAACGAAAGCTGAGACAAGCGTAAAATGGAATGTCCTTTACTTAGCAAGTCCAGACTCTCGGTGGCTGAAAGCCAAATAAACAAAGCAATAAGGACTTTGGCAGCAAGTCCGAGAAACCTTGGCAGCAATGCAAACAAACTCTGGCAGCAATCCAGCCTGCCAAGTTCGTTTCTCTTTAGTCTCAAACGTGCAAGAAGGGCGTGGCACAAGCAGTCTCTTTTATAGTCTGGGAGAGGAGCTTAATGACATCAGCTGAGCATAATTACATCCTCTTGACGCCGAATAGCCCTTCGATGCCGTGCATCCTGGAACAACTCACAGTTGGTTCCTGGATCGCTCTCTCTTGTCTCCTCCCAACTGATCCAAGGCTCAGGCGCCACCTGATGGCCAACCAGTCTCTCTGCTCCCTGCTCGGAGTCGGAACCCTGTCCAGGGTCCTCCACATCCTCCAGGGCCGACTCATAGGGCCCCTCGCTGTCAGAGTCTGGTGGCAGCTCCAACGGCTCCTGCCGGGCCACAACACTTCTCTATTTCCACTGAAGGTGTATGTGAATCAATATGAATCAATATTGACTTCTGCTTATATAATTGCATACTGTCTGAAATTAGTTGTTTTTGGAAACTTAATTCTGGACTGTAAATGTTATCTCACTGCTGCGTCTCGCTTCTATTCTTGGCTTCAAAGCTAGGGACATTCTTGAAAACATAGAAGGAACTGTTACACGGGCTGCATAGATAAAGGAACTAAACTAGGGAGTTTTCCTGGCTCATAAATCCTTAAAGCATTCTGCCGAAAAACAACTTGGCCAAGGGGAGCAGCCACCCCCTTACGCAAGGCTATAGGAATTCTCCCCAGATAAAGTAGACACAGACGGGAACTTGAATAAAAGACTGCTTTTATTTTTTCGTTGGTAACAAATCTTTTTATCTGATTGGATAAACTTTGTTTCTATCTGCCCAAAATGTATATAATACTCTGAGCCGCTCTTGCAGGGGGTGGCTATTCCTTACATGCATTTGTTCGTATGTTTTGAATATAGTTTTGTCACCCAGCTTTTGCTATGGCCATAAATAAAAGCGCATACTTTTTGCAAGCCTCATCTCGAGCCTCTCTCTCTTTGGCATCTCAGCAGCTCGGGGAAAACTGCTGGAACCTTCCACCGCTATAAGAACCTTAATTCCCAGAATTCTCCGGGAGGGCCAAATTGGTTATGGAATTCTGGGATTTGAAATCCGTGTATCTGGAGAACTTTGAAGCTATTAAGGGCTTTACAACAGAACAATGACATAGCTAAATTTCTGCAAGAAACCCAGGGGTTTGCTCCTAGGGGTTCGCCGGGCTTCGGGAGAACCTCTTGCTAAGATTCTGTGCAGTTCAGAAAACCCACAAATCTCACTCCTGGCTGGCCCTGCCCACCCCTCCCCTCCCAGGAGTCCCCACACAGCCCATTTTGGACGCAGGCAAATGCAGTGCACACACAGAGGCTCAGGGAGGGCAAAAAACGCACGTACCAGAAGTTTGGGAAGGCCGGAAATGGGCCTCTTTCTGGCCTCCAGAGGGCCTCCAGAGCCTGGAGAGGCTGTTTTCTCCCTCCTCCCTCCCTCCGGAGTCCAGAGCCTTGGGAGGATAAAAATGCCCCCTCCCCCCATGGTGCAGGAGGCCAACTAGGCCATGCCCACCATGCTCACGCCCACTCAGCAACGAGGCAGAGAACCCCTTGCTAAATTTTTTGAAGCCCATCCCTGAATAAACCCCAGAATCAAAGACCGAGGCTACTAAAGCTATAACTGTGTCACAACGAGCAATATGATGAGAATGATGTTTAATTAAGATTGCAGGTTGACAGGGCGCGAGATAGCACCGGAACTGCTTGATCGCAGGCAAATTGTCTGAAATTCTTTGTTCTCACAAGCAGATGCGTGGGGATCTAAGATAATGCTATCAGCAGAGAACAGGGGGTTGTTTTTTTTCAAGGAGCAAATGCCCATTAAAATCCAATTAGAAAGACCCAGTCATAATCTTTGATAAATGGTTTTGATTAGTCATGCTGATTGCTTAATTAATGGGCTTAGCTAGCGGTGGGTGGGTGGGTGGGTGGAAAATGGGGGTGAAAGAACCGAGGGTACCTCCATTTTTATCTTTCAGCGAGATCTGCAGAAAGACAGCTGTAGCAATAGATTATGGCCGAATGATGTTTTGCAGTGCGGAACATGACTTAAATCGAGGGAATTGTGGCTAGGCATGTAACTCACATGGGCCAAACTGGAATATTACACATCCTCCCAATCTGGTGCCCTTAAACTCCCAGAAGTCTCAGCCAGCATAGGCCGCACTGAATTTCTATTTAAATTGAATTTCTAAATTAAATGGGAGTTTGTAAAATCGAGCAGATGAAAGCTAATAGATGCATTTTTTTTCCTCTTTGAAAAGCAGGGGTGAAATGCTACTGGTTTGAGCGAACCGGTATTTCCAACGATCAGCTGGGTGACGATCAGCTGTGATGCATGATTTATATTAGCTAGAATCATCGGATTTCCTGCTTTCTAACTAATCTAAATCGCATGGCACAGTGGATTCTCCCACACCACCCCCAGCTGTTCTACTTACCTTAATTTAGCAATAGCAATAGCAGTTAGACTTATATACTTTCAGCCCTCTCTAAGCGGTTTACAGAGTCAGCATATCACCCCCACAGTCTGGGTCCTCATTTCACCCACCTCAGAAGGATGGAAGGCTGAGTCAACCTTGAGCCGGTGAGATTAGAACCGCTGAACTGCAGATAACAGTCAGCTGAAGTGGCCTGCAGTACTGCACCACCTCAGCTCTTGCAATTTCCCACCAAAGGTGGTTCCTATTTTTCTACTTGCATTTTATCATGCTTTCGAACTGCTAGGTTGGCAGGAGCTGGGATAAGTAATGGGAGGTCACGCTGTTACGTGGCGCTAGGGATTCAAACCACCGAACTGCCGACCTTTCTCATCAACAAGCTCAGCGTCTTAGCCCCTGAGCCACTGTGATGTTCCCGATCAAGATCAAGCAATGGGGATAGAAGCGATCCATTCGTGATCTCACCAGATTACTACACAGCCTCCTGGATAGCGAGCTCTAACTTTGCTTTTCTATTTGGCACCAGGCCTTTTGGGCAGTTGATTGAAGAAGTTTTCCTCAACATTTCTTCCTTTCTGCAAACCTTCACCCATGGACGTGGTTCAAGTGGAAATATTGAAAAGTGGGTAAAAGAAGAATATAAAACTTTATTAATCCACAGGCCTTGAAAGTCATGTCACGGCCTGCCCTAAGAAACTGAGCCAGAGGAGATAAAAGAATTTTAAAAGTGGGTGAAGCAAGAATACTATTACACAATAGTGTAATCAATGAGATCGGATAAGTAATACGCAAACCACTCTCTGCTCCGTGTTTAAATCAATCTGTCCTGTTACATCACATTGTCATTGAGAGAAAGTAGCTTACGAGTTTAATTTTTAGGCACTGCTTGTTAAATGTTTTATTAACGTGGGTTTAAAATGTCTGAACCTTGTTTTATATGGATTTTCCTTCTCTGACATCTTGGCTGTTCCCCCATCTAAAACTCAACAAACAGGATCTTTTCTTTAAAAAAAAAAGGAAGGGAATTATCATTATTGTTCCACTGTTTTTCACCTGGGCAGACACATTTTTATTTATTTACTATTATCTGATAACCCAGCAATTTTTGGCTATTTATTTATCCTAATCCTGAATTGGACAGGAAAAGCCCTGATTTCGGTGACAATTAAATTACTTCCCTGAAAATGTTTTCCCTCTAAACCCAGAAGCGTCAAGAAAAGTAATACCACCTTAATTTCTAATGTTGGTGTCACGTTCTGAGCATGCTCACCATGTTGTGTATTGGCGGGAGACAGCCGACAGCTGATTGGCTTACCATCTGACAGCCCCGAGTATGAAAGGGAGCTGTCAGATGAGAAGCCGCGCTGTGCCTGTCTCGGAGACGGTTTCCACTGTTAGCTTGTTATTGTTAAGGAATAAACTTGTTAGCCTTTATTCCTGTCCTTGCCTCAGTTACTTCGGCAATCACCCACCGTTCTCGGTACAGAACAGTTGGATTTTCCCCCTTGCCAGAGGGAGCCCCTTTGTGGAGTACTGTGAAGCCGTTACCATGGCAACTCCACTGCTCTGCACAGTAGAAGCCATTTTATGGCAGTACAGTAGAAGCCACTGTAAGGCACAACAGGCTGTATTTTAGCAGAACATACCCCCCGAGGGGTGTTAGGGGTGTCTTACCCCCACAGTATTAGTTTCCAGAGAGTAAGTTATCTGTCTGTGTACAAAGTTTGGTTGAAATTGCTCGAGCCGTTCCAGAGGGTCCAGAGTTAACAGCTGGTTTTATATATAGAAATAGATTTGTCAAGCAACAATTACAAATTCGAATGAACAAAACTAAAATGTGACAGGCAGGTTAAACACACTAACTTGCATAAACAACTGCAAGATGCTTTTTTCAAGAGGCAACTGGATTTTCATGTTGTTGTTGTTGTTGTTTTTTTTGTTCTTTGGAAACGTTTCACAAAGGGTTTTCAAATGAAAACAACAAGAAAGTCCAGGTGCCTTTTGGGAAAAAAAGAAAAAGCACCTTTGGGACAACCACGGCCAGGAAGATTGAGAATCTCCAATTGTTTATTGAGAATAAACAACCGTACCAGATGGCTTTTGCAACGTTGAAAAAGACTCTTTCACAACCAGCAAGTTTGCCTTCCAGCTCAATCAGAGCTCCCTGTTAGGTCCCAAAGGTGCTTTTTCAGGAGGCAAACTGGACTTTCTTGTTTCTTCTTCGTTTTGAAGAACTTTCGCTTCTCATCCAAGAAGCTTCTTCAGCTCTGACAGGATGGGGAGGGGGGGAAGGGAAGGATTTATATTCCTTGCAGACAGCTGGTCATTTCCATCCTTTTTAGAGGTTTGTTGAAGCACTTGGAGGCTTATCTGTGTCCTCGGGGTCACCTGAGTGGTGCTCCTGGTTCCTGTAGTATGCAATTTTTTCCTCTCTGGAAATCCATAACTACTCCCCAACAAATCAATCAATCGATCAGAATAGAGCTGGAAGGGACCTTGGAGGTCTTCTAGTCCCACCCCGTTTAAGCAGGAGACCCTAGACCAGGGGTTCAGCAAACTGCGGCTCTGGAGCCGCATGTGGCTCTTTCCTCCCTCTGCTGCGGCTCCGTCACTGGTCGGCGCCACAATTTTGAGAGGAGCTTCCATGGGAGGGGGGGAGAAGCACAGTGCACCACGAGAAGACTCTATGGCAAGGGGAGGATTTTCCAGTTGTCTTCACAATTGATAGGGCTTTTGGTTATGACAGGTAAAGGAAAAAGTGGGTGGGGGAACTGAACTTCTGGTCAGCTTCAGAATTGAACAGGGGGCTTCCGGTTAGGACCTTTGTGGCTCCCTGTGTTTTCTTTTCTGTGGGAAACGGGTCCAAATGGCTCTCTGAGTGTTTAGGTTTGCCGACCTCTGCCCTAGACCATTTCAGTCAAGTGCCTTTCCAGCCAGCTGTTCCATTGCTTAATTGTTCTCACTGTTAGACAGTTTCCCCTTAATTCCAGAATGCTTCTCTCCTTGATTAGTTCCCATCCATTGTTTCTTGTCTTGCCTTCCTTTCTCTAGACTAGTCAAACCCAAACCCTGCATTGGAAGGATATACAGGTGAAACTCGAAAAACTAGAATATCTTGCAAAAGTTCATTTATTTCAGTAATGCAACTTAAAAGGTGAAACTAATGTATGAGATAGACTCGTTAAATGCAAAGCAAGATAGTTCAAGCCGTGATTTGTCATAATTGTGATGATTATGGCTTGCAGCTCTTGAAAACCCCAAATCCACCATCTCAGAAAATTAGAATATTACATGCAATCAATAAAACAAGGATTGTACATAGAACAATATCGGACCTCTGAAAAGTATAAGCATGCACATGTACTCAGTACTTGGTTTGGGCCCCCTTTTGCAGCAATTACTGCCTCAAGGCAGTGTGGCATGGAAGCTATCAGCCTATGGCACTGCTGAGGTGTTATGGAAGACCAGGATGCTTCAATAGCGGCTTTCAGCTCTTCTGCATTGTTCGGTCTCATGTCTCTCATCTTTCTCTTGGCAATGCCCCATAGATTCTCTATGGGGTTCAGGTCAGGCGAGTTTGTTGGCCAATCAGGCACAGTAATCCCACGGTCATTGAACCAGGTTTTGGTGCATTTGACAGTGTGGGCAGGTGCCAAGTCCTGCTCGAAAATGAAGTCAGCATCCCCATAAAGCTCGTCTGCGGAAGGAAGCATGAAGTGCTCCAAAATCTCCTGGTAGACGGCTGCGTTGACCCTGGTCTTAATGAAGCACAGTGGACCAACACCAGCCGATGACATGGCTCCCCAAATCAAGACTATGGAAACTTCACACTGGACTTCAAGCATCTTGCAGTGTGTGCCTCTCCATTCTTCCTCCATACTCTGGGTCCTTGGTTTTAAAATGAGATGCAAAAGTTGCTCTCATCAGAAAAGAGGACTTTGGACCACTGAGAAACAGACCAGGTCTGTTTTTCTTTAGCCCACGTAAGATGCTTCTGACGTTGTTTGTTGTTCAGTAGCGGCTTGACAAGAGGAATATGACATTTGAAGTCCATGTCCAGGATCCATTTGTGTGTGGTGGCTCTTGATGCACTGACTCCAGCCTCAGTCCACTCCTTGTGAATGTCCCCAACACTTTTGAATGGCCTTTTCCTGACAATTCTCTCCAGGCTGCAGTCATCCCTGCTGCTTCTGCACCTTTTTCTTCCACACTTTTCCCTTCCACATAACTTTCTATTAATGTGTTTTGATACAGCACTTTGAGAACATCCAACTTCTTTTGCAATTACCTTTTGAGGTATCAATGATGGTTTTCTGCACAACCGTCAGATCAGCAGTCTTTCCCATGATTGTGATTCCTACTGAACCAGACTCAGGAACCCTTTGCAGGTGTTATGGCTTAATTAGCTGACTAGAGTGGGACACTTTGAGCCTAGAATATTGCACCTTTTCACAATATTCTAATTTTTTGAGATTGTGGATTTGGGGTTTTCATGAGCTGTAAGCCATAATCATCACAATTATGACAAATCACGGCTTAAACTATCTTGCTTTGCATGTAATGAGTCTATCTCATATATTAGTTTCGCTTTTTAAGTTGCATTACTGAAATAAATGAACGTTTGCAAGATATTCTAATTTTTCGAGTTTCACCTGTATAATTTTCTTCACCATTATCATGTTTAGCTATGGAAATGATAACAGCTATGAATTTATAACAGAATAACAGAGTTGGAAGGGACTTGGAGGTCTTCTAGTCCAATCCCCTGCTCAAGTAGGAAACCCTTTACCATTTCGGCCATTTATGTTAATTTTACCCCTAGAAGCATTGGGGTCATAACACTCAGAATATCACAATCAATATATCTTCCACAATTTGCAATTCTCAATATTCCTACAGCAGTTTTTTCAAACTGCCACTGGGGGTTTGTGAGAGACTAAACTCACTTCTCACAAGTTCATCCAAACTCAGCCAACAACATGCATAGAAAATGTTCTAAGCCTTTGAACAAACAAAAAAAAAGTATTCTCCGTGTTCTATCCCCATGCTTTTGTCTCTTGACTGGGAATTCTGGAAACAAAGCCTTGTTCCACTGTTGAATTGTTTTCACTGTGAGGAAATTTCTCCTTAGATCCAGGTTGCTTCTCTCCTTGATTTAGTTTCCACCCATTGCTTCTTGTCCTTGTTTCTGGTAGTAAAACTGACATAACGTTTCTTGTATAGGGCCTGCTGCTTGCGCAGGGGGTTAGACTAGAAGACCTCCAAGGTCTTTTTCCCAGCTCTGTTCTGCTTAAGGGAGCAAGTGAAGTTGCAGGGCCTTGTAGGCGGGCGGGTGCGCAAGAGGCAAAATGCCCAAGGGCAACGCCCGTTGCAAGCGGCGGCTGAGAAAGCGCGAGCAAAACACTTGCACTTTGCACATTGCAACACAAAAGCCGAGAGGGAGGAGCGAGCCTTCCTCCTGCTGCTCGGGCTGAGCAAAAAAAAGGGCGCTTTGGCACCCAGCAACCCGTCAGAAAGCAGACCGGTGCAAGGAGCAGAAGCAGCCTCGGCTTGGGTCGGTAGGCAGAACGGGGTCTTTCTCTTCGGGGGCGGACTCGAGTGGGTCCCTGGTTGGACGGGTGGGTGTATGAAGGCCGCGCGCGCGTGTGGAAGAGAGGCCCGTTTTGTTTTGTTTTTTGCAAGGCGCGCGCGGTTCTTTTCGCCCGCTGCGCCCCGAAGGCGAAGGAGCGTTTATTTATCTATTTTTTTGCCAAAGTTGCGCCCCGCTTGCTTAGCGCGCTTGGTGCGGGTTCCTACACGTGTGCGGTGTGTGCGTGTTTTGTGTTTGTGTGACAGAGAGAAAGTGAGTTGTTGAGTAAAAGCTGGGCGGCGTTTCCCTTAAGACAGGGGTGTCCCAAACTTGGGAACTTTTAAGACTTGTGGACTTCAACTCCCAGAATTCCCCAGCCAGCATAGCTGGCTGGGGAATTCTGGGAATTGAAGTCCACAAGTCTTAAAAGTTGCCTTAAGAGATCGGTGCAAGTCTCTCTTCCCCACCTCTCCCCTCTCTGGGACTGTGGGAAATCCACTTGCGCGCTTAAAGAGAGGTGCGCCGATCTGTGGGGCTTTTTGCAAATCTGGAAGAAGCTGTGGTGTGGTTGGAAGAAGAGGGGCATCTGTAGGTCAGGGCTGAACTGGGAAGAAGGCCTTGGTGCACTGCAAGCACTCTAGACACAACTTTGATCTGCATGGCTGAGAATCCTCATGGACTTTGGTCGCAATTCCCCGATTAGGTCACAATTATGGGTGCTGGGGAGCGTAGGAATAAGCCTCACCCTGATGGTCTTGATCTACAGGTAATAATCCTCCACTTCCAACGGGAGGCCAAAATTTCTGTTGCTAAGTGAAATGTTTGTGAAGCGAGTTCCGCCCCCCCTTTTTACGACCGTTCTTCCTTGCCACAATTGTCAAGCGAATCGCTGCAAGTGGAGAAGCGAGCAACCCGGTTGTTAAGTGAATCAGGCTTCCCCCATTGAAGGTCACAAAAGGGGACATCAGGACACGGCGACTGTCATAAAATATGAGCCCGTGGCCAAGCATCTGGATTTTGATCACAGATTTTGGGGATGTTGCAAAGATCAGAACTGAAAAACAGCCGTATCTCCTGTCTTTCAGCATCGTTGTGACTTTGAACGGTCGCTGAACGAACTGTTGTAAGTTGAGGACTTTCAGTAGTCAGAGAATGAAACATCTGCAAGCAAACACCAAGCTGGGTGGGGAGTGGGGGAGTACCAGAGGACTCCAGGCCTCTGCTTAGCTCCCTGAATCCCTGGTTTGTTGCCCCGCTTCCATATGGGGACAAGAAAGGGTGGGAGGTTTCCCCCCAGAAAATAGGGTGCAGAAAATACTGGGGGGAGGTGGGAGGGGAGCTGCACCCTATTCATCTCACCGGAGAGTTGCACAACTTGGCTGTAGTTCAAAGGGCAACTCAAAACTTAATTACTGGATAGTAAATCTGGTATGATTGCGAAATGCAAATGGCATTTGTATAGAGATGAAGCAATCAACGTACTTTGATTTAAAGCCAAAGGTAGATTTCACTTAGTGCTGGTGGGAAACAGGCTGAGTTTTAGCCCACCTGTCAAACTGGTTCACCCTTAACTGGTGGTTCACATTGTCCTTGAGTGTAGAAATGGGTGTGTGTGTGTGTCAAGGGAGTGGGAGTTCATATTTTGCACAAGATGTTAGTTCACCTTTGGCCCCAAGTGAGGTCCACCTTCAAGATGCAACCGAGATACAGGTTTTGCCGCCTGTGGGAATTCAGTTGCGGCACCAGGAGTTAGGGTGAGGATGAAGTAAAAAAATAATTTTAACTTGTGTTATCTACTTTGCGGAGGAGAAAATGATTACAGGCCACAGTTAGCTGGCTTCGCATCACAGGAGAAAGCTGAAGAAATCAGAAAGTGGTTTTGTGCAAGATAATTTTCCAGCCAAAAAGGGGAGGAGTAGCAGATTTCTGTTTGGCTAATTGGATTGGTTCTGTGGGAAGTACACCCCAAAAGGACAGTGCCAGGAACCACGAAAGCAGTGCCAAAAGACTTAAAACCCTTTCACCCCAAAGCAAAAGCACCAGCTGAAAGAAAAAGAGTAGCCAAAATTTCTTTCCGTCTGTATTTTTATGAATACAGATAGTCCTCAACTAATAAACATTGGTTTAGCGGCCACTTGAAGTTAGAACCACACGGGGGGGGGGGGGAAGTGACTTACGACCACTTTTCACACTTCTGACCCTTGCAGTGTCCCCGGGGTCATCGGTGATCACCTTTTGCGACCTTTTGACAAGCAAAGACAGCGGAGAAGTCAGATTTACTTAACAACTTAAGTCTTACTGTCTTAGTGACTTGCAGTACGTCACTTAACTGTGTGGCCAGAATGGTTGTGCAATGGGGCCGAATTTCATTTCACAAATACCTCTTAGCAAGAGAAATTTGGGGCTCCGTCGTGGTCGTAGGTCGAGGACTACCTGCAACTCAAGGCGGTGAACATTCTTAATGCTCCTTTCTGCACCTATTTTCCTCCCCACGACAACTCTGTGAAGGGGAGTTGGACTGAGAGAGAGAGAGAGAGAGAGCGATTGGCCCAAAGTCACCCAGCTGGCTTTCATGCCTAAGGTGGGGACTAGAACTCCCCGTCTCCTGGTATTAGCGTTAGCACCTTAGCAATTACCTTGAGTTGGATTCTAACTGTGATTCTTTCCAGGAATTCCTGACTCCTGATTTCGTGGCCAGTGGAATCTTTTGCTTCTTAATGCCGTGGGTGATGCCCGTGGCACACATTTCCTTTTGCAACCAAACCTCTTCAATGGGTTGTGGCAGCAATTGAGGAAAGGTGTAAAGTTAGGCCTAGGGTTAGGCCTAGGGTTAGGCCTAGGGTTAGCTTTAGGGTTAGGTTTAGGGTTAGGTTAAGGGTTAGGGTTAGGGTTAGGGTTAGGTTAAGGGTTAGGTTAAGGGTTAGGATTAGGTTTAGGGGGGTTAGGTTTAGGTTTAGGGGTTAATTTTAGGTTTAGGGTTTACAGCGTGCTTCTGTCTCCGCGCTGTTGTCGCCCTGTTGATGACGTCAGCTACGCGGTTTAGTCGGACGCGGTTTTGTGGGTGAACCCCCCAGCTCTACCCCAGAGAAGAGGAAAATGAATGCGGGATTTTACAGCAAAATAAAAACAATGTGCTTGGTTTTTTTCCTATGTGCTTTTTCAGTCAGCCTGGACTTAAAGGTATTTTACAGGTAGTCCTCAAATTAATGACTACAGTTGGGGGCCAGAATTTCCATTGTTAAGCCAGGTGGTTATGAAGTGAGTTGCGCCTGATTTTACAAGTGCCTTGCCACAGTGGAGGAAACCAATGCAGTTAAGTGAATCACACCGTCACTAAGTGAATCCTGTTTCACCGCATTGACTACCTTGGGGAAGCCAGCCGGGAAAGTCCCAAATGTCCTGTGCAGCTGCCCTAAATACATGCCAGTTGTGAAGCATTCAAAATTTGATCAAGTGACCCTGGGGATGATGCAACCATTGTTAAGTGAGGACTGGTCAGAAATTAACTTTCCCCCCCCCCCCGAATTCTGTTTTAACTTCGAACAGTTGTTAAACAAATGATTATAAGTTGAGGACTAACTGCATTTAGTCTCTCTCTCTCCTCTGGCATCTCCACAAGGAGATTGCCAGAGGAGAGAGAGAGAGAGAGAGAAAAGTTTTGCTCAGTTGCAACTTTATTTATAATGGTTCAACCTTTAGCAAACAGAAAGAAATATATTTAGAATGGGTCAGTTTGTAGGGCGTGCAAGATTTCCCAGTGTTGTCCTCCTACAGAAGTGATGGGCAACCTTTTTCGCGTGCCCTCACGTGCCCACCCCCTTAATTTTACGCCCCCCCCCCGAGCTGTGCCCCCTGCGCATGCACGTGTGACACCCCCTCCCCCCGGTTGCCCCGTGCATGCTCACGTGGCTTTCTTGGGGCCCGGGGAGAGAGAAAACTACCTCTCCTGCTTCCCTGAAGCCTCTGGAGGACGAAAAACGGCCAAAAACCAAGGCTGAAATAGCTGGCCAGCATGTGCACTGGAGCAGCAGGGCAATGCCTCGCATGCTCTCAGAAATGGCTCCGTGGGCCACCTGTTCGCCATCACAGTCCTACAGTTTCTTGTCTGCCTCTACAGGAGTTCATTTAATGGCCATTCAAAGTTGCAACAGCACTGAAAAAAGTGACATACGACCGTTTTTCACACTTACGACCATTGCAGTATCCCCCCCCCCATGGTCATGTGTTTTGTTTTTTTTATTGAAAATTTAAAAAAATGTTTTACAAATATTTACCTCCCTCCCCCACCCTCCCCACCCGAGCCCATCTCCCCCCCAACCTCCCCCCCCCCCGACTTCCCAGAGCAAATATAGGCTATAAATCTTTAACAATCATATTCTAAAATAAACTAAAAGTAACTTGGCTGCATCTTTCATTTGTGCTTTAACTCCTCTTTTGTTAAGCTAACTATAAACAAATTAAATCATTCCTTGCTTCTTCAGTCATAAACTATCTGGAATTTTTTAGTCCCGTATTTATTTTGAATGTAGTCAATCCATCTTCTCCACTCCAGTTTATATTTCTCATCTGAATGATCCTTAAGATATGCTGATATTTTAGCCATCTCTGCTAAGTTTGTTACTTTTAATGTCCATTCTTGAATAGTAGGCAAATCTTCCTTCTTCCAATATTGTGCCACCAACAGTCTCGCTGCCGTTGTTAGGTTCAAAATCAGATTAGTCTCTATAACAGTACAATCAGTAGTTATACCTAACAGGAATAACTGAGGGGTCACGTGTTTTATATACAAATGCTTGACAACTGGTTCATATTTATGACAGCTGCAGTGTCCCAGGGTCATGTGACCATCTTTTGTGACTTCCTGACAAGCAAAGTCAACGGGAAAGCCAGTTTCACATAACAACCTTGTTATCAGCTTAGAAATTGCAGTGATTCGCTTAGCAACGGTGGCAAGAAAAGCTGTAACATGGAGCAAAACTCACTTAACACATTTCTCAATTGGTAACGTAAAATCTGGGCTCAGTTGTCGTGGTAAGTCGAGGGCTACTGTAGATGGCAATTGTAGTTAAAACTTTGCCTGCGTACAGGTCCATGGATCTAGTCCTTTGTGGCAAGAACTCCAGAATGCAATCTTGACTGTGAATTTGCTTCCCTCTGTAAGCTCCAGAAATTGGATGTGGGGTGAGTGGGAGGTGCTTCCTCATTTGGGAAAAGTGAAAGTGAATGCTTTTAAGCATACCTCACTTAAGTGACGGATGTTCCTTACTAACTAGAATCAACACAAAAGGCTACCAGAGTTGTAGGGGAGATGAGAGAAAGAAGGAAGGAAGGAAGGGAGGGAGGGAGGAAAGAAGGAAAGAAAGAAGGAAAGAAAGAAGGAAAGAAAGAAGGAAAGAAAGAAGGAAGGAGAAAGAGAAATAAAGAAAGAAAAAGAAAGATAAAGGAAGGAAGAGAAAGAAAAAGAAAGATTCTGCTGTGGAAATTGGCTTGCTAAGTAATAGCATGCAAATAGGTTGTACATCATTTTGATTCAGCACAAATAATTGCTGCAAATGTTTTTTGTTGTCATTGTTTGTTTGTTTGCATCTATATGTTCAGGGTTGAGCAGTCTCTTCATTCATTTAGTCATGCCGCTTAATCATGTTCAGCATGTGCAAAATCTGCATTTTGTATGGTGTTGGGATTCAGAGGCTGGGTGAGAAACGGATGTTTGGCTTAGGGCTCAATCATGCAAGCTGATTGGATGACTTAGGGCAGGGGGTCGGCAAACCTAAACACTCAAAGAGCCATTTGGACCCGTTTCCCCACAGAAAAGAAAACACCGGGAGCCACAAAGGTCCTAACCGGAAGCCCCCTGTTCAATGCTGGAGCTGACCGGAAGTTCAGTTCCCACACCATAGAGTCTCATCCTAGTGCGGCATACTTTTTCCTCTTACCTGTCATAACCAAAAGCCCTATCAATTGTGGAGACAACTGGAAAACCCTCCCCTTGCCATAGAGTCTTCTCCTGGCCCACTGTGCTTCTCTCCCCCCCCCCCCCCCCACACACCGGAAGGTCCTCTCAAAATTGTGGCTCCGACCAGTGACGGAGCCACAACAGAGGGAGGAAAGAGCCACATGCGGCTCCAGAGCCGCAGTTTGCTGACCCCTGATCTAGGGGCAATCTTCCACTCTCCTTATAAGGACATCCTGATCATATTTTGAGCTCTTGGGAGAAAGGTGGGTTTATGTCAGACCCCAGACCAAGAATGATGTGTGATGATTCTTCCAAGCTGAGTAGCAGGAGAACAGCTGTGGTGGCCTAAAGGTGGAGCTCTTCCCTCACAACCAGGAGGTTGGGAGTTCGATCCTAGGTAGAGACAGATGTAGGGTCTCTCCTGCTTGGGCAGGGGGTTGGACTAAATGACCTGCAAGGTCCCTTCCAACTCTGTTAATCTATTACTGTATACAAGGCATGTCCAAACTCCGCCCTGGGGGCCAATTGCGCCCCGTTTTCAAATTTCAAGCCGCCCGCAGTCTCTTCTCCCTGATGGAGTTAATTGTTTAGTCTTTCATAAAATAGCTCATTTGCATTTAACGTTAATGGTTCAAAGAATGTGAGGCTGAATGGTCGGCCTCTTACATTTTCCCCTCACCAAATCTGGCCCTCCTTGCAAAAAGTTTGGACACCCCTGCTGTATGCCATTCCAGACAAGTGGCTATCATAATGTCTTCTTAAAGACTTGCAGTGTTGGGGCATTCATAACTTCTAGAAGTAAGCTTTTTCCAATGATTAATTGTTCTAACAGTCAGGAAATTTCTCCTCAGTTCTAAGTTGCTTCTCTCCTTCATTAGTTTCCACCCATTGCTTCTTGTCCTGCCTTCAAATGCTTTGGAGAATAGCTTGACTCCCACTTTTTTGTGGCAACCCTTGAGATATTGGAAGACTGCAATCATGTCTCCCCTAGTCCTTCTTTTCATTCAACTAGACATACCCAGTTCCTGCAACCGTTCTTCATATGTTTTAGCCTCCAGCCCCCTAATCACCTTTGTTGCTCCCTGTTCTATTTGCATCTAAATTAAGTCCCTTTTTACAACATATGCTCTGTGTACCATTAGGGAGAGGCTGTCTTCGCCCTCTTTCTCTCGCCGATCATAATCTGGGCTGAGCTGCCTCTTAGTCCTCAGGAATGCACCTCTCTCCTTCCTTGGAGTTCACCCCATTCCATCACAAATGTTCTTGGGTTTGGAACGGTGTGTGGTTCACCTTTCATGCTCAATCATTGCGCCAGGCTTGGGTTTGGCTTAAGTGAGGATAGGATCAAAAAGCGATTGTGCCAGGACAAAGCTAAATTAGATGTGACGCAGTGGTTAGAGTGCAGCACTGCAGGCTACTTCTGCTGATCACCAGCTGCCAGCAGTTTGGCAGATCGAATCTCAGCAGGCTCAAGTTTGGCTCAGCCTTCCGTCCTTCCGAGGTGGGTTAAATGGGGACCCAGATTGTTGGGGGCAATATCAGCGGTGTAATGCTACCAGTTTGAACCGGTTTGCCCGAACCAGTAGTAAAAATGCTACCCGTTTGCCCAAACTGGTAGTAAAAACAATGCTTCCAACGATCAGCTGTGAAATGCGATTATATTAAATCTAAATTGCATGGTACAGCGGATTCTCCCCCCTCCCCTCCCCGCTGTTCGATTACCTTTGCAGGCACGGCCACATTGCTACCGAACCGGTTTTTTCCACCCCTGGGCAATATGCTATCTCTGTAAACCGCTTACAGAGGGCTGTAAAAGCTCTATGAAGCGGTATTGCTATTTGCTAAGTATTATTGCTATTTAATTTTAAATAAGCAAAACCCACAGGCTTTTTGCATGAGTGTTCAATGATTTCCTGTTCTTTTTCCATACACCTAAAAAAAACCTCTGCTTGTTACTAGCATGTGGCAGAAGTAGCAATGCGGATAATCCTCGGTTTAGCATCTTTTATGGCCATTTACAGCGTCCTGCAGTCATGCAACCACAATTTAGGATGTTTTTGCCAGAAGCTGGGGTTTACTTCCTTTTTCCAGCAAAATCACCTTACAGCCGCAATGGTGAATATATGGCACCAACTCAGCTCCACTGTGCATGCGTGCCTCCCGCCGGCCAACTGATTTTTGGGTCTGCCGCGCATGCATGGGGGGCGGGGCGCATGCAAGAGACACGCGCACATGGGTGGAGGGTGGGTGGGAATGCACACCATGTTTGCTTAATGATCACAAAAGATAAAATCAGGCCTGGTTATACGTTTATAACAGAACAACAGGGATCTTGGAGGTCCTCTAGTCCAACCCCCTGCTCAAGCAGGAAGTCCACGGCTTACAACAAATTCTTTTAGTCACTGTTGAAAGTTGGAACAGCACGGAAAAAGTGACTTACGACCGTTTTTTCATACAACCATTGCAGCATCCCCACGGTCGTATCAAAATTCAGATGTTTGGCCACTGGCTCATATTTATGACGGTTAGTGTGTCCCAGGGTCATGGGGTCCCTTTTGTGACTTTCTGATGAGCAAAGTCAATTAATAACCATGTTGCCAACTTAGCAAGGCAGTGACTCACTTAGCAGCAGTGGCAAAAAGGTTGTAAACTAAGGCAAAACCCACTTTAAAAATGTCTCATTTAGCAACATAAACTTTTAGTTAGTTAGCAGTTAGCAGTTTGACTTCTATACCGCTTCATAGGGCTTTCAGCCCTCTCTAAGCGGTTTACAGAGTCAGCATATCGCCCCCACAGTCTGGGTCCTCATTTCACCCACCTCGGAAGGATGGAAGGCTGAGTCAACCTTGAGCCGGTGAGATTTGAACCACTGAACTGCAGATAGCAGTCAGCTGAAGTGGCCTGCAGTACTGCACTCTAACCAATGCGCCACCTTGGCTCTTATGGCTTAATTATGGTTGTAAGTGGAGGACAGTGTATATAATTTCAGACAAATGATTGTCCAATCTCTTCTTTAAAACCTCCAGACTAACACAATTCATGTCCATAGTTTTAGGTTCACGTTGGGTACAACTACCGACATTAAACTGTGTTAGTCTGGACGGCTACCTGAATCGTATCTTTCATGCATGCATGCATGCATGTATGTATGTAAGTAAGTATATCGAACAGAGTTTCATCCGCCATAGAAACCAAGGAGCAAGACAAATAAGATATATACTATTTACACAGTGCTAGTCTTATACAATTATTTTTGACCAATTTATTCTAATACTAAAACATATGAAGAACAGTTGCAGGAACTGGGTATGTCTAGTTTAATGAAAAGGAGGACTATGGGAGACATGATAGCAGTGTTCCAATATCTCAGGGGATGCCACAAAGAAGAGGGAGTCAAGCTATTCTCCAAAGCACCTAAGGGCAGGACAAGAAGCAGTGGGTGGAAACTAATCAAGGAGAGAAGCAACTTAGAACTGAGGAGAAATTTCCTGACAGTTAGAACAATTAATCAGTGGAACAACTTGCCTCCAGAAGTTGTGAATGCTCCAACACTGGAAGTCTTTAAGAAGAAGATGGATAGCCATTTGTCTCAAACGGTATAGGGTTTCCTGCCTAGTCAGGGGGTTGGACTAGAAGACCTCCAAGGTCCCTTCCAATTCTGCTATTGTATTGTATTGTAATACATATATAATCTCTCATTTCAGAGCTACTGAGCCTATTTTTTTCCGTGTCCCGACTCCCACCTAGTTTTTTCCAACCATTGATAAAACCTACTCTCTAAAATCTGAATCACAACTTGAATGTTGTACTTTATGCTTTTCTTTCTTTCGCTTCGTGTTTCAGGTCTTTGGTGAAAACTGGTCAGGATGGGAAACTTCCATGAATTACTGGATCATGAAGTCACTATGGCATTTATGAGATATGGAACCATCGTTGTATTGAAAATGATGCTCATGAGCGCCATCACAGCTTTCTTCCGAATGAAGAAAAAGGTGAGAGACGAAAGTTGGAGTTATGAAAAAAAGCAGTGTGTGGAGTGAGACTTGTGAGCACAACACTTTGCATGATAAGCCAGGATTGATGGGAGTTGTGCTTTCAAATCTGAAACGCTCCAGGTTAGTTCATACAGGCTAAACCATCAAATCTTTGGGTTTGTAATTTATTATGGACTAACATTATATACAAACCAGGCCTCTGGGTTTTGTTTTGTTTTTTTAAAAAAAGCATCATTCAAAATACCATAGATTTACTGCCACAGTTGCATTATGACTCTCAGAGAGTGTAACATAAATGTAATAATGTTAAAATAACTAAAATAAGTTAAGATAAATCAAGGGAAGAGCCAAGATGGCGCAGTGGTTAAATGCAGCACTGCAGGCTACTTCAGCTGACTGCAGTTCAGCAGTTCGGCTGTTCAAATCCCACTAGGCTCAAGGTTGACTCAGCCTTCCATCCTTCCAAGGTGGGTAAAATGAGGACCCGGATTGTTGTTGGGGGCAATATGCTGACTCTGTAAACCGCTTAGAGAGGGCTGAAAGCCCTATGAAGCGGTATATAAGTCTAACTATTGCTATTGCTATTGCTAAACATCCATGGTAGATTCATTTCTATTGGCATCCTTGTTAGTTATGTTAATTATGGTAATAACCAAAGATCTGAAAAACTATTGGGATGCTATATGTGTCAGCGTTCCAAGTATCATGTAGAATTAAATCAGAGTCCAAGGCAAAACGATTCTTAAAGTTCCAATTTAATAAAGCAGACATCTTAGCACATGTGTGTTAATCCCAATTCTGGAAATCACATCAGAATTCCACCCAGTTAAAAGTTCATGAATCTTGTCCCCACACCCACAATCCATCACATGGTCCAATCTTCTTCTTCCGCGCTGGTGTCTCCACCCAGCTGATTCTGGTCAGGTGTAAAAGTGCGGAGACAAAAGATGACCTTGGTCTTCTAAAAAAGAATGATAACAATACATTCCACAATCCTACTCCTTTCTATTCTCCCCTCCCATGAACTATACTAATGAACCAGCATATTGAAATAAGAGAAAGTGTGGCAGGCCAAAATTCCAAAAGGAATATAATGGCAGGCCTGACAATATGAATAGGTAGGATTTCAGTTCATCAGTTACAAAAAATAGCATTACTAAGGATACTGCACAAGGGACCCAGTGGCTCAGTGGCTAAGGCCCTGAGCTTGTTGATCAGAAAGGTTGGCAGTTCAGCGGTTTGAATCATTAGCGCCGCGTAATGGAGTGAGCTCCCATTACTTGTCCCAGCTTCTGCCAACCTAGCAGTTCGAAAGCGTGTAAAAATGCAAGGAGAAAAATAGGGACCACCTATTACCAGGTAACAGCATTCCATGTGCCTTAGGCATTTAGTCATGCCGGCCACATAACCACAGCGCTGGCTCGTCGGCTTTGAAACAGAGATGAGTATCGCCCCCTAGAGTCAGGAACGACTAGCCCATATATGGGAGGGGAACCTTTACCTTTACCTAAGGATATTGCCTATGTTTACAATATTCATAGCTTTGCTAGATGTTTAAGAAAGACCAAATACAGATGATCTTTTGCTTACAATGGTCTTGGAAAAGGTACTTTACAGCCCATGTAAGTATTTCAGGCCACCATAAAGTGTTGCAGCTCAACATCACACAGCACAGTCAGTAACTATATTTTGGTGGGCTGCGGGGATGTATGAGACCAAAAGGGCTGCCTTCTAGGGGTTCCACCACAAAACCGCGGTCGACTAAAGCACGTGTCACTAAAGCACGGTGACAAAACCGCGCCGTCAAAACCGCGCAACAACAGCGTGCCGACAACAGCACGCCGACAGAAGCGCGCTGTAACATAACCCTAAAAATAACCCTAAACCTAACCCTAAACCTAACCCTAAACCTAACCCTAAACCTTACCTTAAGTTAAATTGCGCTTCTGTCGGCGCGCTGTTGTCGGCATGCTGTTGTCGCATGCTTTTGACATCGCGGTTTTAGCGCCGCGGTGTTGTCGGCGCGCTTTTGACTTTCGCGGTTATGTCGTGCCACGCCTTCTAGGAAGATTTCACCTCCATAGGGGGCTGAAACCTTTGCTTAACAATGTGGAAGACAGCTTAACAACTGTAGCTGGGAGTGTGTGATCGTTGAGGAAAGCAGTTAACGTTGGTGTCTTAATGACTGCTTCATTCAATGACCGAGATTCTGGTTTTAATCGAGGGCTACCTGTAGTCAGCAGTACTAATTCAACTCAGAAATATCTGATAGACTGAATAGCAATAACAGCAACACTAATAATTGGTGTAGTAGTAAGTCAGGGGCATATCGCTTCATTCAATACTGCAATGCTGATTCTAACCACAATGCCACCGCAGCTGACCCTGGCATGGTACCTTGTAATGTATCCTCATCTTTCTCCCGAATAGGCATTCGTTAATCCTGAAGATACAACATCGTTTGGAAAAGGAGAGAATGCGAAAAAGTTCCTAAGGACCGATCCTGATGTGGAACGTGTACGCAGGTAATTCTGGAGCTTCTTATCAAGCACATACCGTATTTTTCGGAATATAAGATGCTCCTTCCTCCCTCCCCCCAAAAATAGAGGGTGAAAATCTGGGTGCGACTTATATAAAGAATGCGACATTTTTGGCCTCCCAAAACCGCGCCCCCTTCACAAACATGGACATGCAGAGGGTTTGAGAGTCTTGCAAATGCTCCTAGGGGCTGGGGAGGGGAAAAACAAGCGGAAAATGGGATGTTCACCAAAACAAGGTGTGCAGAGTGTTTGGGAGGCTTGCAGGGTGCAAAAACGTTTTTTTTTTTAAATTACCTCTTCAAAATCTTGGTGCGCCTTATACTCCGGTGCCTCTTATACTCCGAAAAATACAGCATATAAAGGGAAAAAAAATACATGGGATGGTTGAGTGCAAAAGGCTCTCACCAATGTACCTGCACTTTATTTTCAATTACTGGCTTAGAAAAAATATTGATATAAATATAAATGTAGATTGGTGGCCATATCTCCAACTACAATCGAGATACAAAACAGATGTGAAAGAATATGGAATATTCACAGAATTACAACAGATAGATAAAATTTTAATTGGCCCGGAAAATAAATTCATAACGAAAATTTACAAATATTTATTAGAAGCAACATTAGAAGAAGAAAAAGTTAAAGGTTGCATGATAGCGTGGGCCAAAAACTTTGGTTACAACAAAGATCTAGTGGATTGGGAAAGAATTTGGAACACAAATTATAAACTAACACAATCAGCAGCACTTAAAAAAAATATGTACAAAATGTTTTATCGTTGGCATTTTCCACCAACAAGATTGGCTAAAATGTACCCAAACATGAAGCCGACCTGTTGGAAGTGTAAAAAAGTACAAGGGACTTTTTATCACATATGGTGGACCTGCCTGGAAACAAAAAAAAATATTGGACAAAAATTTGGAAATGGGTGCAAGAAATTACAGGAGAACAGATAAAATATAAATCCGAAATCTTTCCGCTGGGAATAATCAAAGGGAAATATACAAAGAAAATTAAGTACATATTAACACATCTGCTAACCACAGCTAGAATAGCATTTGCTCAATGCTTGAAACAAAATAATACCCCCTCGGATGAATTAGTGATTAAAAAAAACCTTTGGATTGTGCAGGGATGGACAAATTAACACTGAAATTAAAAGATAAAGAAGAATCGGAATGTTATGAAATTTGGAACAATTGGTGCAAATGGCTGCAAAACAAGAATAAAATTAATTAAGCCGAAAAACAATATATATAAATATATATATATAGAACTGTGTATAAAGGTGTGTAAATATAGAAGCGAAATATTATATACATGTACAGGTATGATGACCTAACAATGTTGATATAATGACTGTAAGGTGTTGTAGAAGGGAAAAAATAATAATAAAAATTGCTAAAAAAAGAAAAGAAAAAATATTGATAGCGTCATCCCTCGGTCCATTAATAACTCTCTTGTTTCTTTGATGATCCTCTGCAGGGGTCAACAAAATGTTCCGTGACTGTTTGCTTGCACACCCCTATCTCTCCATTCTCCCGGAGAGTGTTTATGATGGCCTGTGCTATTGCAACGTCTCGAGTTTGCATATGTAATTCCCACAGTCAATATGCCATCTAATTCACAGCAGAAATGGGCAGTAGCATGAACTGGCCATGCTATTCTTCCGGTGCTGATTTCTTGAATACAATTTGCTGCTCCCCCTTTTTTGTAACAAACAAACAAAAATGAATTGGAGGGAAGGAGAAGTTATCCCAAGGCTGATCCTGGGATCATCTTGTTTCGCTCAAACAGAAAAAGATGAATCTCAATTTTTTTTAATTTGGATATATTTATGATCTCATGAATAGACGGCCTTTAATCTAGAAGATAAATCAGCCATTTATTTCTTTTGAAGATTAATGTGAGTTTAAGAACAGCTGCTAATGTGACAAGTGGGGAAATCCTATGATTGGGACTATCTTTACGCCAGGGCTAGCAAATCTGGGCTGCAAAACCCAATGGTGCCACTAGATGGTAGCAACAGCACTTTGTGACCCCCTACTGGTGGTTTGAGGGATGCAATGGCTCAGTGGCTAAGATGCTGAGCCTGTCGATCAGAAAGGTCGTCAGTCTGGTGGTTCGAATCCCTAGCACTACATAAGAGAGTGAGCTCCCGTTATTTGTCCCAGATTCTGCCAACCTAGCAGTTCGAAAGCATGTAAAAAATGCAAGTAGAAAAATAGGATCCACCTTTGGTGGGAAGGTAACAGTGTTCCATGTACCTTTAGCGTTTAGTCATGCGGCCCAGATGACCACAGAGACGTCTTCAGACAGACCTGGCTCTTCAGCTTTGAAACGGAGATGAGCACCACCCCCTAGAGTCAGGAACGACTAGCACATATGTGCGAGGGGAACTTTTACCTTTAATGATCGTTTGGATACAGCTCTGATTCAGTGACTCTTTCCGCCCCTTTGCCAGTAAGCAAAGTTCTCTCCACAATTTCCCCAAGAGTTTTCAGAATGCATATGTAGAGTTGTGAACCACCATATCTTGAGCACGGGTTCTTCAAGATGTCTCCAAATTAAATGCTGAAGGACACTTTCAGGTGTTTCCTATGGGGCAGGCCTTGCAATCAGAAACGGAGATAGGGTGCGATTGCCGTGTGTTTGTCAGAGTGGAAAATTAGCATCTCAGTTAGCAATAGCAGTTAGACTTATATACCGCTTCATAGGGCTTTCAGCCCTCTCTAAGCGGTTTACAGAGTCAGCATATCGCCCCCACGGTCTTGGTCCTCTTTTTACCCACCTCGGAAGGATGGAAGGCTGAGTCAACCTTGAGCCGGTGAGATTTGAACCGCCGAACTGCAGATAACAGTCAGCTGAAGTGGCTGCAGTACAGCACTCTAACCACTGCGCCACCTCGGCTCCTATTGTTAGCACGATGTAGACTTGGGCTCCAGCTCAAGTCTTGAAAGCTCAGAAGACTAAATCCACTGACCCAGATTGGGTCCTCCAACATTATACATGTTGGATCCTGCAACACGTATATTGGCCTTCATTCCATAAGGCCATTTTGTTGGTACCAAATAGTGAAGAAGCCTCTAACGCTGTGAATCTCTTTTGTTTCTTTCCCCAGAATCCACCTCAACGACCTGGAGAACATTATTCCATTTCTGTTTGCTGGGTTCTTCTACTCCTTTAGTGGCGTGTCCCTCTCTACCGCTTTGCTGCACTACCGAATTTTTCTTGGTTCTAGGATCTTCCACACCATTGCTTACCTGGTACCTCTTCCCCAGCCCAGTAGAGGGTTGGCTTGGATGGCTGGTTACTTGGTCACCTTTTCAATGATGTACAAGATTATAATGATTGCTTTCACTGTGTCTTAGAAAAGAAAGCTAAGTTGTACTTCGGGGGAGTGCCTTATCCAAACAATAGAAGAGAATGTATTGAGCTTCGAGTTGAACTGTGGAGTCCTTGGTGCTCTCTGGACTTGCTTGTTTGCTTGCAAATGTTACATGACCCAACTAGGTAACACTATCAGTGCTAGTGAGTGTGGAGTCTGCTCCCCGTGCTGCTTCTGGTGGGAGTGTGGTTTTCTCCTTGGTGCTTTCTCGATTCAAGGAATTATTCAAGGCCATGTAAACATGGCAAATAAATAAACCTGCCTGAATCAAGGAATTGCCAAAGAGAAAAAGGACGGCCCCAGTAGCAGGACAAGCTACTGTATATGAATGGAGCAACCTCCCCACACTCGCTAGCATTGATAATGTTACCTAATTGGGTAATGAAACGCCTGCAAACAATCAAGCTGAACAAGCACCAAGGACTCCACCATTAATTCTTCCTCAGAGAAACTCCTTCCTACCTGCCTCCCAACTTTCCAGCGCATACCTGTGCCTCCTGGGATGTTGGATCTCTCCACTGCCTTCTAGACGTGACACCCCTGGAGTTCTCTTTGCCATTGTGTGCTGAAATTGATGTATGGAGGGTCTTGTTTCCAAGGTCCCTGATCCTTCCTCTTAACGGAGCATCACCCAATGATAGCGCAAATGCTTTGTGTCCTAGGCACCACCTCTGTTAGCATAAAAAGTCACACATAAGGCAGCGGTTATATTCTCTGTCTCCCGTTCCTTCCTCTCACTCTCAATATGTCAGAAATTCAGTGTGAGTGATTAAATCTGAGGCCATTATATACACAAAACATTGGCCCTGCCACTGAGGTGATTTCTCTCCACGATGTCGCCTTTTTTCAAAGTCACTGAAGCCGGTGGCCTCTTTATCCTCTGTTGTTCTCTTGTCTAACGCTCGTGTTTTCTATTTTTCAAACAAGATTGCGATCCATGAACGTTCATGGGGGCAGTTTTCTTTGCGAGTGTCAAATGTGGAAGACTGACAATAAAACAGTGTTCTCTAACTTAGGCCCATCATGATATGTTTGGGTCATTATCAGTAGTTCTGGCTTGGTAGTAACAAAAGTTGTAGGCCACATTTAGAGAGCTGGAAGCTGGAGAACACTATTACAAAAATGGCTTCCCTCTTTGCCCTTCCAGTTACATCAGTTTGGCGACTGTTGACAAACAAACCCCCAAGGGGAGATTTCTAATTTGATCCACCAACTCTTCCTTGGATTTGCTTGCAAAACTTCCTTGTTTTCCGGAGGAAATCTCAGGATGAACCAGGAATGGGTATTGTGATGTCCAATTGGCCTTGAGACAGTTAAACTGAAGCCACGTCTCTGCGCTCCTTGCTTCTGGCCCCCAGTTTTCAACTCTGTCTGGCCTAAGCGAGGCTGTTGCTTTTGGCTCCTCACATCCAAAACTCAGTCCAGATTCATCCTGCTTCAAATTCCTCCCTGCCTTCCCTCACCTGCCTCCATCTGCTTCCCTGAGGTCTCCCCTGTTTGCTTCAGTGTTATGAGAGAAGGGAAGATGTTCTCCACTTTCTAAGACCTGGAATCTGGCTTACCATAAGTGATGGTAGAATCCCTTTTTCTGGGGTTATTAATTTTTCTAGGATATTAATTCTTTCGCTAGTCATTTTTGAGACACTGGATTATTTCTGTGATAAAAGCAGAGCATATGAGAAGCAGATATGTTCCATCTTGAGTGGTTGAGGTACAATCTTCCAGATGGCTTTGGAATATGACTCCTTTTCTCCCTGGTGATTAGCTATGCTAATTGATCAGCATTGGAAGTTCAACAGTATCCAGAAAGCCATACATTTTGGTAGGCCCTAGGATTGTAGATCTGAGAAGTTAACAGTGCATTTGAAACTCACAAAGTATGTCTTTAGCCCTGTTAACTTCCCATCTTCATCCTCAGTTGAGTTCTTGGTTTGATCCCTAAAATTAAAGCCCATGGTTCCGATTGGTAGTTCCACAACATCTGGAGAGCCATAGGTTCCCCACCCCTGTTCTATGTTTTGAATGCACAAGGCCAGAGGCTAGAAGCTATGAACCAATCCACAGAATTTCCACCGAGGGAATGGGCTTTGAATGTTGCACCACGTTTGACGTAACATCAGCATTCCAAATACTTTGGTTAAATTGAAGCTGGTTTGTGTTCCCGTTTCTGTTTTGTTAAGATTTGAGCCTCGTGAGCAACTTCCTTTTATTCTCCCTTTTCTCCTTCACATGTTGTCTTAGCTCACGCAAGCTTTAGCGATTTTTTTAATGTGCATTCTCTCTTTTGAGAGCATATGTGAATAGTAATTTTCTACATATGCTATTTTTGGGATGTATCTTTTTGAAGCGTAAATAATAAATACAACAGCAGGAAAAAAAAAAGTGTGTTGGATTTTTTTTGCGGCCGTTTCTTTTTTCCCCTCCTTGCCTTGACTACAGTCAGCAAATAAGATGTCACAAAGAATCAGGGACTCAGAGCATCAAGTTCTTTGAAGAATATTTACCTTCATAATAAGATACTGCAAGCAATGCCAGTCCTTGTTGTAAAAGAGACTTTGATACAAATAGGGGTTTTAACCAAGGGCTGGAGTAAATGGAGTAAAACTGAGAATGAAATTTCTCTTAGTCTAATGTAACCTATACAAAGGAGAATATTTTAAGTGGCCCTCACTGTGTCTCAGCAGCTTTCGTGTTGTTTTTATTTCTTACTAGCTGATGACACGCCGTTGCCCAGGTATTTATAGACGTCGAAGCGTTTGTCTGATGGCCTTTCGTCCCCTTACTCCCATGCCCATCATCCCTGCCCTCTTCCTTCCCCCTCCCATGCGCTCCTCTTTCCCATTCTGGCACCTTTCCACAAATCCACCAGGCGCTTCACCATTGGTCCAATGAAGGGCAAACGTCACGGGTGGCTTTCCAGAGGAAGCTGCGAAGGAACTGACATCACAAACAATTGCCGCTCTAGGATGTCACACTCGCTCTCCTTAACGGCCCAGGCTCTCCCTTCTCCCATCCATGACATCACAAGCAATTGCCACTCTAGGATGCCATGCTCGCTCTCATTAACGGCCCAGGCATTCCAGAGTTATGCTGAAACCGCACGCACACACACACACACACACACACACACCAGGGATCCCCCCCCCCTAGTATTTGTCTCCAGAGAGTAAGTCATCTGTGTACCAAGTTTGGTTGAAATTGCTCAAGGCGCTCCAGAGCTATGCTGGAACACACACACACACACACACACACACACACACACACACACACAGAGCATATAGATAAAACAGAAGAGGTGATTGGACCCTTCAAATCCATATCCTAAAAGAATAATATGTGATCAGAAGTTTATATGTGTACTAGGAATGAGCAACCAAATTTAGCTGTCCTGACACCATGAATCAAGGATAAAACCTGAGGGGGGGAGGGACTTTTTTGGGCATAGAAAGATAGATGAAGAGTCATGTTCTCCGACATTTTAGAAAGTACAAATTCCATCATGTCCCAGAACTTCATCATGTCCCAGGAATTCTAAGAGTAAGCAATAAAACACAAGGAGCAACAGAGCACAATCCATGGACTACATTATTTTAAAGAATAGAGCATGATGATGTGGCCAAATGCTTATAAGTTGAGTATAGTATAATTAGTCCTTGACTTTTGACCTAAATGGGGACCAGAATGTCCATTGCTAAATGACACAGTTTTAAAGGGTGATGTGGCATCACTGTATTGCTTAGTGACCGCAATCCCTGCCGTCGTAACTCCAGACGCATGGGTTGTTAAGCAGGAAGTGGACTGTGTCCCAGGTAAGGAGCATGGGATGTCTTGAGGGATGGGGGAAGTCCTGGGCAGGTTCCACGTGTGTTATAACTGAATAAAATATACTTTTACTGAAACTCAATTACAAAAGCAACAGGTTGATGCACTTTGACCAAACGGTGTATGGTATATTATCTTACTATTCTGTCAATAAAAGACTCAATTTAAAAGCTGAGAGTGCACAACCTTTTGTATCTGACATATCAAAGATCACACTTATTTCCAAGATCACACTATTCTTTCCTACATTAATCCAGACTCGATAGATCCCAATTTTTCATAAATCAAAGGATAGCATGTACATTAAATAAATAAATAGGCTAATTCCAAAGTTTGAATTCATATACTTCATCTTTGGGACAATCATGACCTGGATGGCTAAGAATCTCCATGGACATTTAACTTCAGTGACTGGAATTTGAGTGAATTGGGTGGAAGACACTTGGGTTCAAATCTGTCAGGATCATGTGGCTGTAGATTTGGATCTCTTGGATCTCCGTGCTTTCTGTCTTTAGTCTTAGAAGGAGTTGACCTTCCTCCTTTGAGACTGATTATAATCTTTAACAGTTTTTGACTTGCAGCTCCTGCTGAAAAAGGACAGTTGTGGCCCAGAGGATCTTTGCAGCTTCGTGTGGTGTGCCAGTTGCATCCATTCCTGGATAGGCACTCTTCCAGATGGTCACTCATGCCCTGGTCATCTCATCACAATCCCAAGTGCTCTACATGAGACTGCCCTTAAAGTCTACTTAGAAGCTACAGCTGGGCACTGGGAATGCCCAGATGCTTACATGACCTCTGTATACCACTTACTTCTATGTGAACTCAAGGTGCTTTAAAACCCTATATGGCATAAGGCAAAGGTAAAGGTTCTCCTCGCACAATGTGCTAGTCGTTCCCGACTCTAGGGGGCGGTGCTCACCTCCGTTTCAAAGCCAAAGAGCCAGCGCTGTCCGAAGGCGTCTCCGTGGTCATGTACATCGTCGGCATGACTAAACGCCGAAGGGGCACAGAACGCTGTTACCTTCCCACCAAAAGTGGTTTCCTATTTGTCTATTTGAATTTCCACATGCTTTCGAACTGCTAGGTTGGCAGAAGGTGGGACAAGTAACGGGAGCTCACTCCGTTACACGGTGCTAGGGATTCGAGCCGCCAAACTGCTGACCTTTCTGATCAATGAGCTCAGCGCCTTAGCCACTGAGCCACTGTGACTAGTTATTTGAGGGATTCCCTGTCTCCCACGGAGTCTGTCCTGTAAGATCTGCCGTTCTTGGTTATCTCCTAATTCCATCAATTAAGCAATATCGTCTAACAGACTCAGGTCTCCTCTGATTTAACACTTGCCGTCTGGACTATCCTCCCCCTGGAAATTCACATACGGCGCCAGTGGTCCATAACTTGCAGTGCTTTGCCTGTAGGCGTCCAGGTACAATTCAAACTCTGATGTCCCTTTTAAAGCCCTTCGTGGTGCAAGTAATGATTCTATGAGAGAGCTTCTATCTTCCATGGTCTCTGTCCTTGCAGTGAGATTAGGCAGATGGGCACTTCAAGGGCAACCTTGTAAAGAGTTGCATTGGTGCAATTTTGAGGGAACTAGGCATGAAGGACTAGCTATTGGTCAAGAAAAGGGCACACAAACTTTAATGCCCCACTGGTCACAACTGCCACCTGCTCCTTGAGTAGGAGCTGAGAATTCAGGAAAATAGCAATAGCAGTTAGACTTATATACCGCTTCATAGGGCTTTCAGCCCTCTCTAAGCAGTTTACAGAGTCAGCATATTGCCCCCAACAATACGGGTCCTCATTTTAGCCACCTCGGAAGGATGGAAGGCTGAGTCAACCTTGAGCCGGTGAGATTTGAACAGCTGAACTGCAGAACAGCGGTCAGCTGAAGTAGCCTGCAGTGCTGCACTCTAACCACTGCGCCACCTCGGCTCTTGTGTTGCCTGCCAATCTTAAATGAGGAAGTACAACCCCCTGCAAAGAAAAAAAAAAAAAGGAACCCCTGTAGATTTTACTCCACTAGTAGTTGCTGATTATAGGGTGGTGGCGCTCAATTCCATTTTAAGGCCGTTGATCTAGCACTGCCCGGAGGCACTTCTGCAGTCGCGTGGCCAGCATGACATCATGGAGCATGGTTACCTTCCCAACGAAGTGGTACCTAGTTATCTATTTGCATTTGCATGATTTTGAACTGGCAGGCGCTGGGACGAGGACAGGAGCTCACCCCGTCGCTTGAAGCCTTGGGTCTCGAACCTTGGCTGCTAGCTTTCCAGCCGACAAGCCCAGCATCCAGGGGTGGATTGCTGCCGGTTTCACTACTGGTTTGAAACCCCCGCGTGCCCGACGTGCGCTGTGCTTTTGTGTGCTGTTCAATGTAAATTGTTTTACGTGCATGCGCAGAACAATTTACAGTGAACTGTGCACACGCAGTCACTGAAATCCAAAATGGCGGCAGCCCAGCGGCGGCGAGGGAACCGGTTCGGGGGTGGGGCAGGTCTGGATCGCTGCCGGTTCTGCGACCCAGGCCTGACTTCCACTACTGGTTTGGCTAAACCGGGCCGAACCGGCAGCAACCCACCTCTGCCAGCATTTTAACCTCTGAGCCATAGTACTATCCCGGTCCGTGCAAGAACAACATGAAAACCTTCTTAATCCAGGAGTCTTGGTATCCACCGACAGAGGCTGAGGCTCTTCTTCCCCATCCAGGCTCAAACGGGTGCCAGATTCTAGGACAGTACTTTGACAACTTCACCTGCATTATTGAGATATAAAATTGGGCTCTGTGCACATGCTCAAGACTATGGATGGCCACGGTCAGTGCTCTGTAGACATCGAGTCGCGGTGGCGCAGTGGTTAAGAGTGCAGTACTGCAGGCTACTTCTGATCACCGGCTGCCAGCAGTTTGGCAGATCGAATCTCACCAGGCTCAAGGTTGACTTAGCCTTCCGTCCTTCCGAGGTGGGTCAATAGGCTGACTCTGTAAACCGCTTAGAGAGGGCTGTAAAGCACTGTAAAGCAGTATATAAGTTTAAGTGCTATTGCTAACCTGCCATCATGTGACTTGATTTTCAATGCTTTTGCCAAAAACTGATATTTACATTTATTTTTTGGCAAAACTAGTCCATTTCAAACCATTGGTTAGCTTGAAGACTGTGGTCTATAAGGCACCATGAAGCAGTATATAAGTCTAAGTGCTATAGTGCTATTGCTATTGAACAGGACAGGGAGAGAGAGTCAACTCTACAAGTCAAGGAGAGATCCAACCTAGAACCAAGGAGAAACTTCCTGGCAGGGAGAGCAATGAATCAGTGGAACAGTTTGTCTCCAAAAGTTGTGGGCATTCCATCAGTGGAAGTTCTCAAAAACTGCCTGGACAGCCATTGGTCTGGAATGGTATAGGAATGGCAAACCTATGGCATGAGTACCAGAGGTGGCACACAGAGCCTTCTCTATGGGCATGCGCGCCATCTCCACCTGCTCTTCTGGTTTCCGGTGCACGCATGTGCGCCGGCCAGCTGGTCTTCACGTGCACCAGAGTGCCGGAAACCCAAACATCAGCTGCCCGGTGCGCATCTGCGCATTCCAGTTTGGGCACTCAGTGCTGAAAAGGTTCACCATCACTGGTATAAGATCTGCTTGAGCAGGAAGTTAGACTAGAAGACCTCCAAGGCCCCTTCCCACTCTTATTACTCAAGTGAGAGGCTGCAGCATGATGTCTTCTGTCACCACTGATTGGAAAAGTGGTGGGTTGCAGGCGGTATGCCCCGATACGGGCGTACTGAAGCCTGCCCGGAGCACCAGGTACCATTCCGGTATTGTGCTCCGGAGGGCCCACCCACCCAAGCTCCTTACCTGTCCTTTAAGCCTTTGGTGCTTCCGGGCATGTGCATGGGGCGTCTGGTGCCTGCACGACACTCCGCTGAGCAGCTGGAGTGTCGCAGAGGCTTGCGGAGGCATCATAGGCAGGTATGATGCATGCACGCACCGTGCATGCCCATGTGGGTGACGCCGAGCCGGATCCGGATCCAGAACCCACCACTGGATTGGAAGTAAGCATTGAGATGGATGGGAGCCATTGCAACACAGGGTCCCTTGCTCCTCTTCCCTCCCCATCCTCTTTTCCTTAGGTGACATGGAGAGGTGGGTTTCAAAAATTGTTCGAACCTACTCTGTGGGTGTGGCCTCCTTTGTGGGAGTGGCTTGCTGCCCATGTGACTGGATGGGAGTGGCTTGCCGCCCATGTGACCGGATATGAAGATGCCGACGACACTTGTCAGAACCACCTTAAATTACCTCACACACAGCACTGGCATGCATAAGAATAGGATGTAAACTTGTTTTTTAAAAGGCATCTTTGGTTTGCGTTAAAACAACTTCAACACACGCAATGTTCTGATTGCACCACAAACGCAGTAGTCATCCTTACCTTTCACAGAGGCTCTGAGTTTTATAAATATGAGCATGATAGTGTAGAATAATCATATCCAAGGACTGGTGGTGGGTTTCAAAAAATTTGGGAACCTCTTCTGTAGGTGTGGCCTGCTTTCTGGGTCCACTGGTGGAACCTCCTCTAACCGGTTCGGTAGATTTGACGAACCGGTTCTACCGAATAGGTGCGAACTGGTAGGAACCCACCTCTGGTGACATGCATGTTAGAAGGCCAGCCTATGAGTAGGGACTACCTGGCTTTCTGTATTTGTATGCCTTTTAAGTATTTTTGGGGCAACAAGCACATTAAAAACATGCAAAGGACATACTTTCAGTCCATGCAAAACACGAAGCGTATCTAATGCAAAGCTCTTTTTTAGAGTGAATTGTTTTTTTTTTTAAATTGCCAAATTTTATTTGGCTGCTCAAAAATTGTACTGTTTTCCATTGTTCCTAAAAGCGGCAGAGCGTCTTCCGATCCTCCTTTGGTTTTAGACACTCCGATGCGAATTTTTGTTAAAATGATTGAGAGCTGCCACTAGATGTCTCTCTTTGGCTTTTCCTGTTTCGCAGACACAGAAGCCGCCTATATCCAGATTGCGGAGTAAAATAGGTTTGGGGTTTCCCTGTCTGGCACCCAGAAAATCGAGGTTTTGGACAATGTAGTAACATGGCTGAAGTTGTTCCAGAAATTGCAATTTGTAAAAGAAAGAAAAAAAAAACCCGAAAGAAACTAGAAATGTTTTGAGAAAACAGAGCTATTGATGGTGGTGGTAGCAACACAGCCAATTTTCTCAGTTTAATTTAATTTAATTTATTTATTTACTTTGTTTATTTAATTTGTCAAACATGTACGAGATAACAGGTATCAGAATAAACATGAAATGCGTACGAATAAATGGGGACAGTAGGACAGGGACGGTAAGCACGCTGGTGTGCTTATCCACGGCCCCCTTACTGACTTCTTAGGAATGGGGTGAGGTCCACGGTAGACAGTTTGAAGTTGAAGCTGGGAGGGTTTTGAGGATGTAACAACAGAGTCGGATAGAGCATTCTAGGCGTTGACCACTCTGTTGCTGAAGTCGTATTTTCCGCAATTGAGTTTGGAGCTGTTTATCTTGAATTTGTATTGATTTTTTTTTAATATTTATTTTTATGACACATTTTTTCTTTACATATTGCAATCATATATTTAACATCTCTTCCTTGTATAAATGTGTTTTTATTTTCCATTTTCATTTTCGTACAGTCACATATATACTGTGCATAACCGGGGCCATATAACATTAAACAATAAACACAGCCATTCCTCTTGTCAACAATACCCCCCAAAATAGAAACCCAATGTACCTCTTCGACCCTCCATACACCCTTTCTTTCGCCCCCCTCTAACTTTCCATCTTCCCTCCATCATTCCCCTCTACCCTACTTCCCCTCCACTCCTCTCTCCCGGTACACTCCCTCCCTTCCTTCTCACCCTCCCTCCAATCCTCTCTCCCACCCTCTCTACCCCTCTTTCTTCTATCCCTCTACTCCTCCCTGTATTTCTACTATCTATTAATATATTCAGCTTGTCATATATTTAACATCTCTGTGGCATTATTCACATAAGTAGAATCAATATTCAACATATTATATACATTCTGTTTCCAAACGTTCTAACCCTATGGACATTTTCAATTCTTATTTCTATTGTCTATCCCATTCGTACCATTTCTCCCATGCCGCTTAGTATTCTGAATCATCCTTCCCCTTTAACCCTAATGTGAGTTTGTCCATTTCTGCACAATCAAATATTTTTGGGGTTACTAATCCAAAGTTCGTATTGATTACTTGCCTGAGTATTATTGAGGTTGAAGCTGAAGTAGTAGTTGTTGACAGGTAGGACGTTGTAGCAGACGATTTTGTGTACTATGCTTAGGACAGACCCTAGGCGGTGTAGTTCAAGGTTGTCCAAGCCCAAAATTTCAACCCTGGCGGCATAAGGGATTCTATTGTGAACAGAAGTTATCACAAAAGTCAAACCAGAGGACATTTTAGGAGCTCCAATCCCCCCTAGAAGGCATCAATTTGAAGAAGGCTATAAAGGTAGTCCTCAACTTACAACCATTGGTTTAGGGCCCTTTGGAAGTTACAATGCTACTTTAAAAGTGATTTATGACTACTCCTTGCACTTATGTCTGCCACATCCCTATGGCCATGTCATCAAAATTCGAGCACCTGGCACCCTGTATGCATTTAAGATGGTTGCAGCATCCCAGAGTCATGTAATTACCACTTGGGGGGTCTTCCAGCCACTTTCCCACAAGCAAAGTCAATGGGGGAAGTCAAATCCTCTTCAAGATCATGGGTTTTGCTTAATGATTGCAGTGCTTCGCTTAACAACCATGGCAAACAAAGGTCGTAAAATCAAGCACAACTCCTTTGCTTGGAAATGGAAATTCTGGTCCCAAGTCCCGAAGTATCAGTACATTGATTCAACATTTTTTTACTACCCTTTCTGTGGGTGCAGCTTTGTGGGTGGGGCGGGACTTTGTGGGCATGGCAGGGGAAGGATACTGTAAAATACGAGGTGGCATAGTGGTTAGAGTGCAGTACTGCAGGCCACTTCAGCTGACTGTTATCTGCAGTTCAGCGGTTCTAATCTCACCGGCTCAAGGTTGACTCAGCCTTCCATCCTTGCGAGGTGGGTGAAATGAGGACCCAGACTGTGGGGGCGATATGCTGACTCTGTAAACTGCTTAGAGAGGGCTGAAAGCCCTATGAAGCGGTATATAAGTCTAACTGCTATTGCTATTGCTATTGTTAAAATCCCCATTCCCTCCCCACCCCACTAACCTGCTTTCCAGCTTCGTTCTCCTGTTCAGGGCAACAAAAGAAGTTCAGCTGGCCAGCCTACTTGCCGGTTCTCTGAACTACTCAAAAGTTCGGCTACTGGTTTTCCAGAACCTGTCAGAATTGGCTGAATACCACCTCTGACCCAGATGCTTTTCCTTTTTTTTTTTTTTAGCAATTCACGAATTTCTGAAACTTATAAAGGAGAATATTTGTCACTCATGGTTGAACTGTGAGGTCCTTATTGCTCTCTGAGGCTGGTGGTTTTCTTACTGATGTTTCATTACCAAACTGATGATGTTACCTAGCTGGGTAATGAAACATCTGCAAGAAAACCACCAAGCTCAGAGAGCACCAAGGATCCCACACGACCCGATTATTCCCCAAAGAACCTAGGGACATTTCATAACTTCAGTAATACTCCGAACAGCCGCAGTTTTGAACGGTGGGTATTATGAATTTTGCCCAGTTTTACGATCTTTCTGGCTACAGTTGTTAAGTGAATCACTGCAGTAAGGGACTTAGAGCTTCTAAAATATCCTCTGGCTTGACCTTTGTGATAGCTTCATATGCCAAAATGGAGAAAATCAGCTGTGTTACTACCACAACCAGCAATAGCTCTATATTTTTTCAACATTTTAAGTTAGTAATCGCAGTAGTAACAGACTTATATATTGCTTCATAGTGCTTTACAAGCCTCTCGAAGTGGTTTACAGAGTCAGCCAACAATCTGTGTCCTCATTTTACCGACCTCGGAAGGATGGAAGGCTAAGTCAATCTCGAACCGGTCAGAATTGAACTCCTGGCAGTTGGCAAAGTTAGTTTGCAATAGTGAGCAGTGAGTTACCCCTGCAGTTCTGCATTCTAACCACTGTGTCAACCACGGCTCTGTAGTAACCCGGTTGTTAAGTGAATCTGGCTTCCCCATTGACTTTGCTTTCACATGGCAGCAAAAGGTGACCACGTGACCTTGGGACACAGCAACAGTCGTAAATATGAACCCGTTGCCACACATATGAATTTTGGTCACATGATCACAGGGATGTTGCAAAGGTTGCAACTGTGAAAAATGCTCATAAGTCATATTGTCCAATGCTGTTGCAACATTGAACGGTCACCACATGTTGTAAATTGAGGACTACTTATATGGATTAAGCAATAGAGCAGAGCAGAGGTGGGTTCCTACCAGTTCCAGTCTCTTCTATAGAAGAGGTTCCAAAAATCTACAGTGCCGTTTAGAACCGGTTCCAACTCCCTCCCCCCGCCCATCCACACATCATCAAGATGAAGAGCGAGAGGAGGAATTCTGGGAGTTAAAGTCCACAAGTCTTAAAGCTGTCATGTTTGAACACCCCTGAGTTTTTTTTCTAAAGGGTTAGAAGAGTTCTAAAGTTGGCCACGCCCACCCAGACAAATGACTGCCAAGCCGCTCCCACCTGGTCTCATGGCTGGCAAGCCACTCCCACCCAGTCACATAGCTGGCAAGCCACTCCCACAAAGCAGGCCATACCTACAGAAGAGGTTCTAAAAAAATTTGAAACCCACCACTGGAGCAGAGGTGTCAAATATGATTTCATCGAGGGATGTGTTTGACCTCGAAGGGCTGGAGTGGGCATGGCCAGGGTGGGCATGGCCAGCTCAATGTCGCTTGTGTCGGGGGCACCTGTGGTGGCCTGAGTGCTCTGCCAGAGAAAACGGGCTTCCGAGCTCCGTTTTTGGCTGCAACGGCCTCCTGCAATCCTCTGCCAGGAAAAACGGAGCACGGGAGGGCCGCATGTGGAGAGGGAAGAGGGCTGCAGGAAATTGTCCCAGCCAAAAACAGAGCTCCATTCTTGCTGGCAGAGGCCCTGTGGGCCAGTCCTTCACTGCTTCCAAGATGGCCCAGCGGGCCAGATCTAAGCACCCCGCGGGCCAGATCCGGCTCCCAGGCCTTGAGTTTGACACCCCTGCAATACAGAGTCCATTTTGCACAAACCCGGTGTTGAAATTGCTAATGATGCAACTCCACTTAAAGTCCTGTTTCTCATTTGGACACCACAGCACATCCCTATTTGTATTTCATCTCCTTTTGCCTGCTACTTTATCTCTGTCCTCCCTTACCGAGTAGCAACCCAAGGGACAACATTTTTAATCATTGGCGGTTCCTATCTGAACTTTTTCACATGTATTTAGCATTACTTTGCTTTGAGGCAGGGACATATGGAAAAGTTATTTTTAATTCTCACGGTGAGGCTCAATTACTTAAAAGGCATTTTATTCCCATCTGCCTGGAAATCAAGCGTTCAAAATCTCCTCTGTTTTCACAGCCAAGGAGAAAGAGAGTCTTGCAAACTGGGTCTCTAATTTGTTTGGGGTTTCGAAAAACTTTGTTTCCCCCACTGATCCTTCCACCAAAATGTCTCGCTGTCTAAAGTGGGGAGCATAAGGGGGTCTCCCCTTCCCCCAATTTCTCTTGCCGAGAATCCAACTGGACTTCTGTGGACTCGAGAAAGTTTGGGAGAGGGCAATGTATGCTGAGTAACAAAATCTGGGTCTTGGGCTCCAAGTGTATGAAGGGTCCTATCTCTGGACTATATTATAGAATAGAATTAGAGTGGAGTGGAGTGGAGTGGAGTGGAGTGGAGTGGAGTGGAGTGGAGTGGAGTGGAGTGGAGTAGAGTAGAGTAGAGTAGAGTAGAGTAGAGTAGAGTAGATTAGGGGGTAGGGTAGGGTAGGGTAGAGTATAGAGTAGGGGATGGGATAGGGTGGGGTAGGATAAGGTAGGGTAGAGTAGAGTAGAGTAGAGTGGAGTAAAGTAGAGTAGATTAGAGGGTATGTTATGGTAGGGTAGAGTATAGAGTAGGGGATAGGATAGGATAGGGTAGGGTAGGATAGGGTAGGGTAGGGAACAGTAGGGTAGAGAAGAATAGAGTGGAGTAAAGTAGAGTAGATTAGAGGGTATGTTATGGTAGTGTAGAGTATAGAGTAGGGGATAGGATAGGGTAGAGTAGAGTGGAGTAGATTAGAGGGTAGGGTATGGTCGGGTAGAGTATAGAGTAGGGGATAGGATAGGGTAGGGTAGGGTAGGATAGAATCGGGTAGAGTAGAGTAGAGTAGAATGTAGAATGAGTAGAAAAGACATTGGAGATCTTCTAGTCCAGCCTTCTGCTCAAGCAGGAGAACCTTTAACAGATTAGACAAATATCAACCAGATAACCAGATCACACAAATAACAATGTAAAATGCCCTTATTAACAAAAATAATAAAAAATATAGAATAGAATAGAACAGAGTAGAGTAGAGTAGACTAGACTAGACTAGAGTAGGGTAGGGTATAGAGTAGGGTATAAAATAGAAATCAAAATAGAATAGAATAGAAGAATAGAATAGAAATAGAAATGAATAGTACAGAACAGAACAGAATAGAATAATAAATCTACTGATCCTTTGAATGTACACTAATTGGCATACGTTAAAATGAAATTTCATTGCATACAGCTCTCAAAGGGTCACCACCTCCACTATACACTACATGAACATGACTAAATAAATAAATACAAAATTATGTATCTACCCACATATATTATATGACACAGTGAAACAACACAGTCTAGTTCAGATTTATACATATACATGGCGAGAAAAACGAACCTTGCGAGTTTACCAGACCGATGGCCTAGGGGACAAAGCTGTTACGGAATCTGGTAGTCCTACTAGCAACTATCAATATCTTCCTTGGCCACTGTGTGCAGGTAGTCTGTCAGACCCGAAAGCCATCTTTTACCTTTGTGGGAAAAGGTAACCCTGACATAGTCTTGGACTTACAACTATTTGTTTACTGACTGTTTGAAGTTACAACAGCACTGAAGTAAGTGACGATGACCGTTTTTCAAATTATGACTCGTGCAGCATCCCCATGGGTACCTGATCAAAATTCAGAGGCTTGGCAACTGACTTGTATTTATGATCCTTGCAGAGTCCTGGGATCGTGTGAACAGTTTTTGTGACCTTCTGACGAGGAACGTCAATGGCCAAACCAGATTCAGTTAACAACTATGTTACTTACTTAACAACTGCAGTGATTTGCTTACCAACACTGGCAAGAAAGGTTGTCAAATAACAACTGTCTCGCTTAGCAATGGGAATTTGGGCGCCAATTTTGGTCTTAGTCAAGAACTACCTGTGTCTGCGACTGGAATTGTTTTTAATTTGTCGTAAGACGGTTCACCTCCCAGATTCATTTGTTGAGATGTGGGGCTGTGTAAATTGAATAAATAAATACAATAATAAATAAATATAAAGCTCTGTCTTCAAGAAAACGAAACATTTACAGAGGTCTGCCAAACAGTACTGTGTTTTCCCGAAAATACAACCTACCCTGAAAGTACGTCCTAGCTTGATTTTTACACATGTGCCCAATATAAGCCCTACCCCCAAATAAGACCTAGTTAAGAGCACCCAAGGGTGCTTGGGGTGGGATAAGGTGCATGGGTAAAAGTTAAATTAGAGTGGGGATGGGGGGTAGAGCTGCCCTACTTACCAGGCCTTGCACACAATGACACCCGCCCCGCTTTACAGACATATTTCTTGCTGCCACTCATATATGTCACCCCCGGCTTCTGTTTTGCCATCAGAGGCCTTCTGGAAAGGCCTCTGCAGCTGAGGAATAGGCTCCGGATTGACACGTGTGATGCCTCCCCAGCCTCGTTTCAGCATCAAAGGCCTTCGGAAAAGCCCTCTGCAGCCAATAACAGAGCGCTGGGTTTAGGGGTAGGATTCAACCAGTTTGACCCATTTCGGGCATACTGATAGCTCCAAAGATCAGCTGAGAGTGAAATGGTTCGCTCTGACTTTCAGGTGGGCCTGTCCGCCCGCCCCTGGGCTATACTCACCTATAGGTCCTTGTTTTTTAACCCAGCTGATAGGTGTGGCAGAGCCGATTGCCACGCCTCCAGTGGTGAAATCTAATTCCTCCCCTGCCAGTTCTGTAGGTGTGACTTGTTGGGGAGGGGGTCATGTGACTGGGTGGGTGTGGCTAACTTTTTTTTCACTTTCAGCTATTTTTTTAGATTTTTAAAGCATTTTTCCCCTGTTGGTTCGGGCGAACCGGCAAGGAAAAAATGCTTTTAAAAGCTTTAATAAAACTTTCCGACGATGGCGCAGCTCAGCTGTGAGCCGTGCGATCCTCGGAAGCTTTTAAAAAAGCTTTTTAAAGGATTTTTTCCCCCTGTCGGTTTGCCCAAACCAACCGGGGAAAAAATGCTTTAAAAAGCGGGGAAAAAACTTCCAACAATCGTGCAGCTCACAGCTGAGCTATGAGACTCAAGGAAGCTTTTTAAAATTATTATCAGTTTGCAGAACCAAGGACAATCATTCCTACCGGTTCGGCCGAACCGAGCCGAACCGGGAGGACTTTACCCTTGTGCGCCACAGCTGTTTTGGCATGCCTCAGCTGCGGTAGAAGGTAAGTTTTTTAGCTTTGTTTTAACACACAAAGTATATGCTCAGCGAATCGGTTGTTAGATCGGTTGAATCACACCACTGTCCAGCTTGATAGTTTTTATCCATTTGTTAGACTTATATCCTGCATTTACAGATACAGCAGTACCCATTGTTAATTGCCTCTGAGAGGCGTGATGAGTACCAAAAACGATGAGTAGCAAACAAATTTTCCCCATAAGGAATAATGTTGTGAGTCACAAGGCAGCCAACTCCGACAACTTCTAGCTTGTGTGCCAAATACCAAGCAAACAATGAGTGCCAGGACAAAAGGTTCGCATCCACATGCATTGAGTACCAAATCTGATGAGTTTCGAAGCAGTTGAGTTAGTATCCAGGTACCATTGTGGTTCTCAAAACACAACCATTCATTTAGTTGCCATTGAAGCCCTGAAGAAAGTGATTACCCTATTTTTCAGACTATAAGACACACTGGTGTACAAGGCGCACCAAAATTTTGAAGAGGTAAGTGTTGTGGCCCAGCAGGAGCCGTTGGAGCTGCCATCAGACTCTGACAGCGAAGGGCCCTATGAGTCAGCTCTGGAGGATGTGGAGGACCCTGGACAGGGTTCCGACTCCGCGCAGGGCGTAGAGAGACTGGTTGGCCACCAGGAGGCACCTGAGCCTTGGACCAGTGGGGAGAAGACAAGGGAGCGTGAGCCGGATGCCAGTAGTGAGTTGTTCATGGATGCACGGCATCGAAGAGCTAATAGGCGTCAGGAACAGTTGCGCAGTTACAGGAGGTAATTGCACTCAGCTGGTGGTCATTAGGCTCCTCTCCAGACTATAAAAAGACTCCTTGTGTACATGCCCCTCTTTGCAGAAGTCAACGCAGGATTGAATGTCGGAGGACATTACTGTGAGCTTGGCAGGCTGGATTGCTGCCAAGCCTTATCTGTGTTTATTGCTGCCCAAGCTTGTCTATGCTGGTTTGCTGCCAAGGACCTGTCTGTCTCTTAATTAAATGCCATAACTTATCTTTGGCTCGGAATGTACTTTGGTGTGGAACGAGGGGGGTCAGAACAGGTAAGTAAGGAAAAAAAGTTTTTGTCCTCCCCTCCCCGTTTTTTTTTTTCAAAAATGGGGGCATTTTTCCCATCCCCTAGCCCTGCTGAAGCCTGCAGAGTGCTTCTGGGGACTGGAGGAAAGGCAAAACATCTTGATTTTTGCGAAAAGTGGCCTGTTTTTCTCCCATTTTTTGCAAAAATGGGATGCAGGGGCGGGGCTTTGAGAGGCCAAAAATGGCTGTATAAGATGCACCAACATTTCCACGCTCTTTTAGGGGGGAAAAGGTGTGTCTTATACTCTGAAAAATATAGTAGGATTGTTGCAGAATTCCCATAGTCACGTGATCAGAATTCGGGCGCTTCGAATCCAGCATCTATTTACAATGGTTGCAGCCATTCCCAGGTCATGTGATCACCATTTCCAACCTTACTCGTTGGCTTCTGCTGAGCCAAGTCAATGGGGAGAGTCCCATTCCCTTAACAACTATAGTGAATTCACTTAACAGTGCCAAGAATGGTCCTACAATAAGGGATGACTCACTTAAGAACCACTTGGTGTAGCAATAGAAATTCAGCATGCAGGAATGCATACAACGTTTAAATAAAACATTCTATGCTATCAATCTCTTCTTTCCGATACATTTGTGAAATCATTTCCCCCCAGTTTGTTTTCAACTAAAGGATAATATGCGAAATTTGTTTCCAAACATGCCATACATTTTTTTTTTTAATATGCTCCCAATTATATGGATGCTGCTGGATTCAGAGTAAACTGCGGCAGGAGCCAAGAAAAGTCCCCCCCCCCTGTTACCGCCTTTCCTTTTCAGTTTTACAAATATTTTCCTGCCATGAAGATGAATGGGAGGGCAGATAATCAAGGCTACTCACACCAATGACTTGGAATAATGGAAAAGGACCTGGAACTCCTGTATTTTTGAATGGCAACTCCATGGGATAACTTGGTTTGTCATAGCTGAACATGGGGCAATTTAAAACCTTGCCTGTCTTGATCACCGCTACTACCATTCTAGGCAAATCTAGAGAGCATACTAAAAAGCAGAGACATCACCCTGCCAACAAAAGTGCGTCTAGTCAAGGCTATGGGTTTCCCAGTTGCAATGGACGGCTGTGAAAGCTGGACCATAAGGAAGGCTGAGGCCTTTGAACTCTGGTGCTGGAGAAGACTCCTGTGAGTCCCTTGGACTGCAAGGTGATCAAACCGGTCAGTCCTAGAGGAGATCAACCCTGACTGCCCTTTAGAAGGCCAGATCCTGAAGAGGAAACTCAAATGCTTTGGCCATGTAATAAGAAGGAAGGACTCACTGGAGAAGAGCCTCATGCTGGGAAAGACTGAGCGCAAAAGAAGAAGGGGACGGCAGAGAAGGAGGTGACTGGATGGAGTCACCGAAGCAGTAGGCGTGAGTTTAAATGGACCCCAGAGGATGGTAGAGGACAGGAAGGCCTGGAGGAACGTTGTCCATGGGGTCATGATGGGTCGGACTTGACTTCGCAACTAACAACAACAACAGCAGCCATTCTTTTAACTTTCCGTATGACAGCCGCTCAAATGAGGATATGCTATGATGATATGATGATAGCAGTGTTCCAATATTTGAAAGATGCCACAAAGAAGAGGGGATCAACCTATTTCCCAAAGCACCAGATGATAGGACAAAAAAAAACAATGGGTGAGAACTACTCAAGAAGAGAAGCAATCTGGAATTAAGGAGAAACTTCCAAACAGTGAGGACAGCTTGCCTTCAAAAGTTGTGGGGGTTTCATCACTGGTGGTTTTAAAGAAAAGACTGGTTAGCCACCTGTCTGAAATGATATACACCCTAGTGCAGGGGGTTGCACTAGAAGGCCTGCAAGCTCCCTTCCAGCTCTGTTCTGTTATTTTGCACGGTGGTGCAGTGGTTAGAATGTAGTATTGCAAGCTAACTCTGCCAACTGCCAGGAGTTTGATTCTGAGCGGCTCAAAATTGACTCGGCCTTCCATCCTTCTGAGGTCAGTAAAATGAGGACCCATATTGTTGGGGCAATATGCTGACTATGTGAACTGCTTAGAGAGGGATGTAAAGCAATATCAACCATTATATAAGTGCTATTGTTAGATAGATAGATAGATAGATAGATAGATAGATAGATAGATAGATAGATAGATAGATAGATAGATAGATAGATAGATGATAGATAGATAGATAGATGATAGATAGATAGATAGATAGATAGATAGATAGATAGATAGATAGATAGATCGATCGATCTATCAGCGGTTCAAATCTCACCGGCTCCTTCCGAGGTGGGTGAAATGAGGACCCAGACTGTGGGGGCGATATGCTGACTCTGTAAACCGCTCAGAGAGGGCTGAAAGCCCTATGAAGCGGTATATAAGTCTAACTGCTATTGTATTCACTATCCTCTATTCTGATAACGTGTTTCTAAATGATTCAGTGACTTGTTTTAATCTCTAGTTTGCTTCAAACACATAGACAAATGCACATTTAGTTAATTTAACTACAGAATTGTCTTCATTTTTTTCTTCATACAAATCTGTGGCTTTAGAAGCATCTGGGTGGAATCATAATCTCTACTTTTCTTCTCTGTAGACAATGGCTTTTGGCACTTTGCCATTTTTTAACTTTATTTGAGCATCTTCTGTCAATGCCATTTTTTTAAATTTTGGTTGGCAAAATCATTAGCTTGATAAATAGGAACGTGTGGGTAAAACACAAGCCTTGGGAAGAATTCCTGAAATTATATGCATAATCAATTATACTGCTTTGAATGGAAAAGAGTGATCCACTAGGTCAATGTTTCTCAGTCTTGGCCATTTTAACAGGTGTGGACTTCAAGTCCCAGAATTCCTCAGTCAGCATGCACTAGATCATAGGTGTGTAACCTTGGCAACTTCAAAACGTATGGACTTCAGCTCCCAGAATTCCCCAGCCAGCATGGCTGGCAGGGAAATTCAGGGAGTTGAGACCCACAAGTCTTAAAGGTGCCAAGGTTGGATACCTCTGCACTGGACCATTTCAAATAGTGGACCAGATTTCCATTGGTGGGACTGAATAAAACTGCTCTCATTGCCCTTTCTCTAAAAACACACTTTAATGGAGAGGTTACATGCAAGAGATTGGGATGAAACTGAAAATTTCCAAAAACTGCAAATCTCTTCAGGGTTGTTGTGACCCTCCAGCAGCCAGCGGAGCTGGTGGCAGACTGTAAGAAGGTTGGGGAGGAACATGGGCCAGTCCTGGAGTCTGGGGAAGGCTCTGATGAGTGGTCTGCACTGGAGGCAGAGAGGGAGCCAGGGCCATCCAAAAGTGATCACCTGCCTTTGGAGTCGGATATCATTGAGGCAGAAGAACAGCTGGAGCCTGCTTCTGATATGTGCATCTCAGAGCTGCCAGGAACTAAAGAACAATGGTTGACTCGGGAGTAAAGGCACGGTGGACAGTGAATGGCCCCTCCCATAGGGAATAAAGAGGAGTGAAAGGGGAGTGGAGTTTGCAGGAGAGTTCAATTCATTAGGGTGAAAATCTGTTCCTGACTTCTTGCCAAGTAATTGCTGCTACAGCTTAGCGTTTGGAAGATATCGGCTGGCAACTCTCCAAGCCTGATCAAGGTCTGTAGTTGTGAAATCTCATGAAAGATTGTTTGCCGGGACTTTGCTGGAGAGGAATCCCCTTTAACCTAAATAAAAGAGGTTTTATCGGGACGAGGAGTCAGCTTCGTGCTCTTGGGAAGCCTAGCTCAGAACAAGGGTTGTACAATGAATGTCACACTCCAACTGTGAGAATTTGACAAATATTTCTTCTCCTTTGAAAGGAATTTCAAAAGTGAACATCTCGAAGAAGTAGAAGATGAGAATGAGGAACCTTAAAGAAACTCTCCTTCCTTCCAGCCATTCTGTTGGAATTGGCTGTTTCCGGCCCAAAACTTAGCATAGTTCTGGTGTGGAAAGTCCTGGAATTTCCATGTGGTTGAAGCTCCCCATTTCTGCCTGCCATCTTGGCAATTATTGCTGTTGCTGAAAATTAAGCCTGTGCTTAAATGCTTTGATGAACAGCTACTGGAGCGCTTCATTTTCCCTCTTTATTACTCACTTTGAGTATTGGTGACACATACGCTCCTTTACAAGCCTACCCTTGTAGTAATTTTCTTAATAAGAATGGCAATTGGAAGGAACATTTTCTACAAAAAAAGAAAATGACACACAAGTGCTCCTCTTTATGTCCCCCTCCTCCTTCTCCCGCTATTCATTATTCACAATCAAAAGGAAGAATTAGCTTTCAGAGCCATCTCACCCAAAAGGGGTTATCACTTCGAAAGAAGCACTTCTGGTGCTTAGGAAAAGAAACGGGGGAGGAGGGTTACAAATGAATTGAGTGGCTCACACAAGCTTACAGAGGGCGGACAGGGATTGCATTATGAAAAATTATGAGCAGACAACTCCCCGGGACAACATATAATTTTATTAGAAAAGATAGGGAGAATTTGTGCTCGGAACAAAACTCTACACTTTGTGTAAATTCTTGAAATTGGGCAATTCAGGTGTGATAGAGAATAGAATAACAGAGTTGGAAGGGACCTTGGAGGTCTTCTAGCCCAACCCCCAGCCTAGACAGGAAACCCTACACCACTTCAGACAAATGGTTATCTAATCTCTTTTTAAAAACTTCCAGTGTTGGAGCATTCACAACTTCTGGAGACCAGTTGTTCCATTGATTAATTGTTCTAACTGTAGGACATTTCTCTTTACTTCTAGGTTACTTCTCTCCTTGATTAGTTCCTACCCATTGCCTCTTGTCTTGCCCTCAGGTGCCTTGGAGAATAGTTTGACTCCCTCTTCTTTGTGGCAACCCCTGAGATATTGGAACACTGCAATCATGTCATTCCTGGTCCTTCTTTTTATTAAACCAGACATTCCTGCAACTGTTCTTCATATGTTTTAGCCTCCAGTCTCCTAATCCTATTTGTTGCTCTTCCCTCCACTCTTTCTAGAGTCTCCACATATTTTTTACACCGTGGTGACCAAAATTGGATGCAGTATCCCAAGTGTGGCCTTTCCAAGGCATTATAAAGTGATATTAACACTTCACATGATCATGATTCTCTCCCTCTGTTTATGCAGCCTAGAACTGTGTTGGCTTTTTTGGCAGCTGCTGCACACGGCTGGCTCATATTTAAATGGTTATCCACTAGGATCATGTTGCAAAATACTAGAACTTTCTTCCCTCCCAAAAGTTGTATGTTGCGCCTAGCGCAAGCTTCTAATTCAATGGAAGACATGGCAAAAAAAGAAGTTATAGGCAGGGCTTCCTCCTCCTTGAGTGCGCTGACATAGCACATGAAGCCATAGTTTGTTGAGTAAACCCCAATTAACCAATATCATCCTCTTTTAACGATCCCATAATCCCTTGTGGCATGGAGCCTGGGCAACTGAGCGGGGCTGAGTGTTGACTGGCCGGATGACCTTTCTGTCGCCAATGAGGAGTTTTTTTCCCAGCAGATAAATTCTTAGTGCACCCAGAGAGAGAAATATCTGCCTCTATCTAGGATCAAACTCACAGCCTCCTGATTGTGAGGCGAGAGCTCTGCCTCTAAGTCACCACACCACTCCTAATTAACCAATATGCCCAGTTGCAAACCATAATCCACATACATAGAGCTGTTAAATGAAACTCAAACAAATGCATGATATTGTCTTTTGGTGACAAATAATGTCACCCATTGGAAAAAAACCTTTGGAGACGGGGTCAAGAGGCGCTGCCTAGGCAATGGGCAGATAAGAGAGTGTGTAGCTCACAGTTGGATAGTGAGTGGGGTAAAAGCAGTGGTGGGTTTCAACATTTTTAGAAGCTCTTCCGTAGGTGTGGCCTGCTTTGTGGGAGTGGCTTGCCAGCCATGTGATTGGGTGGGCATGGCCAACTTGTAAAATGTGGTGAAATTCACTTAACAACGGTCTTGCTTAGCAACCAAAATGTCAGCTCAGAAACTCTGGCATTTGAAGCACACAAGTCTTAAAGCTGTCTGGTTACAAACCCTTGCACCCCTAACCCTCTAAAAAAAAACCAGGGGTGTTCAAACTTGACAGCTTTAAGACTTATGGACTTCAACTCCCAGAATTCCTCCTCCAGTCATGTTGGCTCAGGAACTCTGGCATTTAAGTGTGCAAGTCTTAAAGCTGTCAAGTTACAAGCCCCTTGCACCCCTAACCCTCTAAAAAAAAAAACCAGGGGTGTTCAAACTTGACAGCTTTAAGATTTGTGGACTTCAACTCCCAGAATTCCTCCTCCAGTCATGTTGGCTCAGGAACTCTGGCATTTAAGTGTGCAAGTCTTAAAGCTGTCAAGTTACAAGACCCTTGCACCCCTAAACCCTTTAGAAAAAAAAACCCTCAGGGGTGTTCCAATTTGACAACTTTAAAACTTGTAGACTTCAATTCCCAGAATTCCTCCTCTCGCTCTTCATCTTGATGATGTGCGGATGTGCGGGGGAAGGGAGCTGGAACCGGTTCTAAATGGCACTGTAGATTTGTGGAACCTCTTCTATAGAAGAGGTTAGAACTGGAAGGAACCCACTCCTGGGTAAAAGTCTCAGAAGAAACTTCCTATATTCTCAGGCTGTAAAGGAGATAGTGGAGAATTGTATTTTCAGACTTGCAAGATTCTGTTAATATAGCTTTAGGGTTCCACCACAAAACCGTGGTAGACAAAAGCGCACTCGACGAAAGCGCGTACGTGACGTCATCACAGCGCGACGAAAACATCGCGCTGTGAGCGGTAAATTTAAAATTAAAGCGAAAACCTTACCCTAACCCCCCCAAACCTAACCCTAACCCTAACCCTAAACCTAACCCTTAACCTAACCCTAAACCTAACCCTAAACCTAACCCTTAACCTAACGCTAAACCTAACGCTAACCCTTAACCTAACGCTAAACCTAACCCTAACGCTTAACGTAACCCTAAACCTAACCCTAACCCTTAACCTAACCCTAACCCTAACCCTTACCCTTACCTTTACGTGAATCGGGTTGCTTTAATTTTATTTTAATTTCAATTTAATTTATTTTTAATTTTTTTCGTCGCGCTGATGATGACGTCAGGTACGCGCTTTCGTCGAGCGCGCTTTTGTCTACCGCAGTTTTGACGGGTCACGTAGCTTTAGCTTATCTGGTTCTGTTTCCTGTCTTTTCTGCCTCGTAAACCATGGAGTAGCTTAAATATTCTTGGAATCTGAGGAAGGACAACAGTGGGTAGATAGACTCTAGCCGAAGCAGATGAACTGCCTAATGTTCTAGTCAATACATATGAAGGGCTTTGGGTTGAGAGAGATTGTTACAGTTCTTAGTAAGTGTCAGGGCTGTCTCTGTTTAATCCCTGGGAAAGAAAAACCCTTGACTCCATAGATTTAGAGAAAAGGTACCTTTACTACCTTTACAGCAGATGTCAGGCAAGATCTGAAGCAAAAACACGCAAAGAACCAAATTTAAATAGACCCTAGGAAACACCCACACACACACTTGTAGTTAGGCAACCAGAGTTCAGTCATTGGCCAGAAGATGTTTTGCGAAAGTCTCTGATTCAGGTGCACTGTCGCTTCCTTCTGTATACTGAAACTAGAAGAATTGATCTTGAAGATGATAAACAAAGTCGAACCTGGCATTTGCAAAGTTTCATGAAAAAATTCCACTGTCTCCTCCTGCAATCTCTTCCCCCTTTCCATGGTAGCTGTCAACAAGCTGGCAAGCAAGCAAAGGTGCAGACTGATAGTAAGGCTTAGGTATTTGGACTGAATGAATGAAGTTGACAGTTCATTTACAGTATCCACAAATCACTTCCATATCACCACTGTGCTACCCTGTCATCCCATTGTTGAGAACCTCTTTGAGTGATAGAACAACAACAACAACTACTATTACTACCACCACCACCACCACCACCACCACCACTACTACTTCCTCTTTCCACTCCCTCTCCTCCTTTTCTTCCTTCTCCTTCCTCCTTCAGGATACTATCTCTTTTTCTCCATTGTCACCTTCCCATCACTTTCACGAATTTTCATTGTAGTCCTTGATTTAATTTTATGACCTTTTTTACAGCACTCATTAAATGAACATCACACTTGTGAAGAAAACTCATAATTCATTTATGGGCAGGTTTTGATAAAAACCCAAAGAAAATGCCATTTGAAGGCAAAACCATCACAAAACACGATCATGTGACTGCAGGAGGCTGCAATCAGTTCTAAATGTGACCCAGTAGCTGAGCAACCAGAGTGTGGTAATATGACTGTGGGTATCTCCCCTATTGTTGGAACTTTGAATCAGGGTCATAAATATTCCTCAGGTAGGTCCATTGTAAGTTTGAACACTTGCTAAGTGTTGTGGCCCGCCAGCGGCCAGAAGAGCTGGCAGCTGATTTGAACAATGAAGAGATTGAGGAGGAACATGGGCCAGTCCTGGAGTCTGGGGAAGGCTCTGATGAAGGCTCTGGGTCGGAGGCAGAAAGGGGACCAGAGCCGTATGCCAGTTATCAGCTGCCTTCAGAGTCAGACATCAGTGAGGCAGATGAACAGCTGGAGCCTGTTCCCAGTGTGCCCATGCGCAGAGTTGCCAGATGAAGGGAACAACTAAAGAACAGGGGTCGACTCGAGAGTAAGGCCACAGGTGGACGGTGAATGGCCCCTCCCAGAGGAAATAAAAGAGGAGCGAAAGGGGAGTGGAGTTTGGAAAAGACAATTAGCTCGCCTAATTGATTTGTGACTCTCTGAGACTCCTTGCCAAGTACAGCATTGTGTTTTGCAGATATCGACCTGGCAGCTCTCCAAGCCAGATAAGGTCTGTGACTGTAAATCCTCCCTCGAAAGACTTTGCTGGAGGTGAATGAGCAGAATTCACAGTAAATTAATAAAATTAATAAAAGGGTTTTTTTTTTGTCAAGACAAGGAGTTTGCTTCATGCTCTTGGGAAGCCTAGATCAGAACAAAGTGACTGGTCATAAAATAAGGACTACCTGTATCAGTGTCATCAACACAAGTAGTAGTTAGTGGAAAACTATTTCTGAAAGGAGTCGTTCATAGGGTGAGAGACTGTAAGAAGACAAAGATGAGTTTATTTACAGTAGGTGTGGAGAGGCAACCCAGCCGGTTCACCGACAAAAGCGCGCCCAACAAAAGCGCTCCCAACTAAACCGCGGTGACAAAACCGCGAGTTCTAAAGCGCTCCGACGAATGAGCGCTGAATCGCGGCGACAACAGCGCGGCGACAGAAGCGCGCTGTAAACCTAAACCTAACCCTAACCCTAACGCTAACCCTAAACGTAACGCTAACCCTAACCCTAAACATAACGCTAACCCTAAACCTAACCCTAAACCTAACCCTAAACCTAACCCTAACCCTAACCCTAACCCTAACCCTAACCCTAAACCTAAACCTAAACCTAACCCTTACCTTAACTTAAATCGCCCTTCTGTTGCCGCACTGTTGTTGCCGCGCTGTTGTCGGCGCGTTGATGACGTCGCGGTTTAGCAACGCGGCTTTGTCGGCACGCTTTTGTCAGGTCACGAAGCCAGCCTAGATGGAGAGATGGTGTTCCACTTCGTTGCTCTCTTATAAGTCTGTCTGGAAATTACTCTTGTCTTTTTCAAGACGTTTTCACCCCCGACCAGCATTCATGATGTCTTCCGGAAATCCACATGGTTCTCCCTACCTATTGTAGGTCTTGACAATTAGTCCTCTACCTATCGCTACAGATCTGCCCTGTGGTGTTATGGCGCTTCTCCTTGTTGAGTTGCTCCACCTCATAGAGGCAAGGTATAACTGATTGGCTACTGTGATTCTTGGTTCAAAAAGGTCCTAGAAGGAAGAGGTGACTTCGTGGCTTTGCTTACCTCTTTGAAGATTTAACCCTCCCTGTTAATTGCGATTCCTCTGCTCCGAGAGAGCATCTTACACACTCAGGGCACACTTCCATTTTTCAAGTAGGAATCCTCGTGTAGCTTTGTAATGTTAACTGCCTTTTTATGGAAGGATGGTGTGTGGAAAATATGTGGAGGGGAGTGGAGTGGCATCTTTTGAGCCCGGCCGGCAAGCTACCGCCTGAATACTGATGAAATGTTCTGAAGCAGTGTATTGTTTTTGTAACAAGTCCCAGTTGTAAGCTGTCGGTAAGTTACCTGACTCAAGCAAAATGCTGCTATTTCTAATTTAACACATTCTGAGAACTGAGTAAAAAATGTCGGCTTTTTCACAAAGGATTCAGGCCAGCGGCCCTCAGGCCAAAACATTGACCAGGCTATTCCCACCCCCCATCCCACTTCGTATCGATTAGCAACCTTACCTTACCAGGCAGTTGAAGGATAGCAGGGTTTATAATCGCCGTTACCTGCACGAATGCCCTTATTGAAACCTAATTTCCTATCCAAAATGCAGCATTAGGTTAAATCAAACGCGGTTACATTGCGAGCCTGGCGAACGTTCCTCAACAATGTTGAGATTATTATTTTTTTTCCAGGCTGCTTTCAGCTATCAGGGTTTCAATCACACCTGAAGCAACTGATAACTTATGCACAGTTCTTTAAGAGCAGTCAAGTAAAGTTTGAATTTTATGGATAAATGGATTAGGGATTTGTCAGGCCAATTTTGCAGATTTTCGTTGGAGAACATCACAAATCCATAAATTGTCAGGTCGCTTTTCAACTCAAAAATGCCATAAATATTTATCTTGGGGAGAGGAGACAAGTTATTTGTAGCTTCACCTAATCGTTTAAGCGTTTGAAATATTCAAAGACATTTGTTATTCAAATAGGGACAACCGTAAGAGAGCAAATAAGGAAGGCCATTGCCACAATACTGGGCCACTAGTTTTGGTGCTGTAACGATGGCATTTCAAACCTTTCAGGCATTGAACTAGTGGTGAGTTCTGGGCGGTGCAGTCTGGTACCTGTGTACTGGTGGTAGCTGGGAGTAGCGGCCACCATACCGGAATAGTGGCTTATTTGGCCCACCCGCCCGCCTGCATTCCTTACCGCGTTTTGATGCAAATGGACCAATTGCGCACGCATGCACAGCATGTGGTGTCTGCGCAACCTCCACCGAGCAGTTGAGTGTCATTGGGCAATGGCATGTGCATGTGTATGCAGCGGGCATGCCTGACGAGGACACCCAGCCCCATCGCAGTGTACCGGTTGCCACGGGATCCGGAACCCACCACTGGATTGAATGTCTTGTAAGGGGCATCCAGGCAGTGAACTAGGTTTACGTTTCTGCCTAAATTTTATTTAGAGCAGGGGTGTCAAACTCTATGTCATTGAGGGCTGCATCAGGGTTGTGTTTGACCTCAGGGTGCCAGGCTGGGTGTGGCCAACTCGCTCCCTGTGGTGGCCCGAGTGCTCTGCCAGCAAAAACAGGCTCCAGAGCTCCATTTTCGGCTGCAACAGCCTCCTGCAACCTTCTGCCAGTGAAAATGGAGCTCAGGAGAGCTGCAAGCAGCCCTTGTGAGCTCAGCTTTCAGCTGCTGCGACCTCTTGCAACCCTCTGTCAGTGAAAAGGGAGCTCAGGGGGGCCTTTGGTAGATGCACTGCGGGCCAGTCCTTCGTTGTTTCCAGGGTGGCCCTGCAGGCCAGATCTAACCCCCCCCCCCCGCTAGGCCAGATCGGGCCCCTGGCCTTGAGTTCGACACCCCTGATTTAGAGGGATCTTTTTGAAAGAAATTAAAATTGGGTTGGGGAATTTGTGGACTTGAAGATGATGCTTATACCAAAGTATGAGCCAGTATGAGTAATGAAGAAGAATGCTGAAAGTAATGGTTGAATAATATTTGTGTGATCACAGATTCCCCACCCTTGAACTAAACATTCCTATTTTGAGGAATCATTTAAACGAGCATAGAGGAAATGAAAGGAATCTGGTAAGTATTCTACTACCTTATTTATTTCTTGGGTTTGCTTGATGCTAAGCTCCACTGGGCAACTGTGTATTATCCTTGTGTGTTGTACAAACTCAACTCATGTAGTAAATTTAGGATTCAGCAGGTCATGGAAAGGGAGAAAGTTGGATTAACTATGACAACTAAACGTCATAATTTTTGGACCTAGATTATAAACCCACAGAGATTGATAAACAGGGAGAACTTCAAGCATTGTTGTATCACTGATCACTGTTGATGTGCCTAGTTGGGTAATGAAACATCTGCAAGCAAACAACCAACCTCAGAGAGCACCAAATTTGAGACTGGACTGGAATTGTGATGCTTGGTCAAGAAACAAATCTAGCCATGGTGGCCCTGTGGTTAGAATGTCTTATTTCAGGCTAACTGCCCACAGCCAGGAATTTAATACTGCCCTGCTCAGACTTCCATCCTTCTAAGGTTCGTAAAATGACCAGACCCAGATTGTTGGGGGACAATATGCTGACATGTGTAAATTGCTCAGCGAGTGCTATATAATGCTATGGAGTGATATATAAGTCTAAGAGCTATTGCTATCTTGGCCAAGATAGAAATATTTTGAGGGGATCGAGTGGAGATGGTTTAAAGGGACCGACCTTGGACTCTACTCTTCTTTCTCTTGGTGGATTCAGGTTTTTTGTCCATGTTGACTTGAGTCTGTAGATAGGGATCTACAAGAAGCTCGCTATAGAACAGGGGTCCTCAAACTAGGGCCCGCAGGCCACACATGGCCCTCTGAAACCATTAATCCAGCCCACGCAGGACCACAAGGCTGCCTGCCCACATCACCCCACCTACCCACTCTGGCCCCACCCACCTTCTGGAGGCCAAGGAGAACAAAGATGGCCCATTTTTGGCCTCCCTAGGAGAGAGAGAGACAGAGACAGAGAGAGACAGAGAGAGAGAAAGAGAGAGAGAAAGAGAATCAGAGACAGAGAGACAGAAAGAGAGAGAGAAAGAGAATCAGAGACAGAGAGACAGAGAAAGAGAGAGACAGAGAGAGAGACAGAGAGAGAGAAAGAGAATCAGAGACAGAGAGACAGAGAGAGAAAGAGACAGGGAAAGAGCATCAGAGAGAGAGAAAGAGAGAGAGAGAAAGAGAGACACACACAGAGAGAGACAGACAGAAAAAGAAGCCCCTCACCCCCCCTCCCAAGGCAGCCACATCCCGTCACTAACCTGCACCCCCAGAAGCATAACAAATTAAAGTTTAATTTGTGTGTATTGTTTAATGGACTGCTAAAACTGGCCACGCCCACCCAGTCATGTGACCACCTAGTCACACCCACCCAGTCACATAACCACATAGCCACGCCCAGCCAGCCATCTGCCCCCCCCCAACAGTCTGAGAAACCGTGAAATGCCCCCCTGTTTTAAATGTTTGAGGACCCGTTCTATGGAATCTCTGAAAGAGATTTAGAGTTTTCTCCCCAAATAATCCACTCTCGTCAGAGATAATGTCTGTTTTCCCATTAATTTGCTTACCTCCCATCCTCCCGCAGTGAAACATCTCAGGAAAGGAGTTGAGAGGGTGGTCAGAAGAACTTTTCAAGCATTGATCATAAATATATCTATATCTATATCTATATCTATATCTATATCTATATCTATATCTATATCTATATCTATATCTATATCTATATCTATATCTATATCATGTCTGTCTGTCTGTCTGTCTGTCTGTCTATCTATCTATCTATCTATCTATCTATCTATCTATCTATCTATCTATCTATCTATCTATCTCTCTATCTCTCTATCTCTCTATCTCTCTATCTCTCTATCTCTCTATCTCTATCTCTATCTATCTATCTATCTATCTATCTATCTATCTATCTATCTCTCTATCTCTATCTCTATCTCTATCTCTATCTCTATCTCTATCTCTATCTCTATCTCTATCTCTATCTCTATCTCTATCTCTATCTCTATCTCTATATCTATATCTATATCTATATCTATATCTATATCTATATCTATATCTATATCTATAAACAGCCTGCTAGCAATAGCCCAGATCTGATTTCAAGTGGCTTTCTTCTATGTTTCCTAGTGCTTTCTGGATTGGGAAGTTTAAAGCCCAATCTTTAAACTAGAAAGACTCAAATACCCTCTTTTTCTCCAGATCTTCTGGCTAATCTCACCAGTTTTGCAGTTGAGAGCACGTGTGGCCTCTAAGAATTATCTGGCCAGGAGCATTTAAAAGTAAGGTGTGTAAATTTCTAGGTGGCTATAGATTAGTTCCCGTATAACTCCCGAGAAACAAGATACTTTATTGCTTCATTATTTGTTATTATAAAGCTGGTCAGGCTCTTTCCAGTGATTCATGCAAGATTATTGCCCATCTGACTCTGGCACTTCCCCATTATACTATGTTAACATATTTCAATATGTAATCAATTTAACTTGCCATATGCTATTGGAATGCAAGTTCCATTACTTTGCACCATATTTATTTGGGGTGATAGGTTGTCCATCTTAGTCTTGAGCTACCCTTTTTGCATTTGCCATTTTAGGATAAAATACTTAAAATATTTGCATTTAAAAAATGAACTGGAAACTGGACCGCCTCCAGACAAAACCGAGTAATTATGTCATTTGTATTGCAAGCAAGAATGGCTATAAAGCCTCAGTATAAATGGGAGGGGAGGGGGGAGAATAGGGGAGAAGGGTGCATGAAAGATTGATAGGTTTCACCAGTCTTCCATTACACATGAAAGATAGACTGGGGAGGGAAAAATCACCCCGGTAGCCTTTTGTGCAAGTGTGTACACACAAAAGGGGCAAAGCTTTGACTGGGACGCCATCAGAGGTGGTATTCAGCAGGTTCTGACCAGTTCTGGAGAACACTGTAGTGGAAATTTTGAGTATTTCGGAGAACCAGTAAATACCACCTCTGGCTGGCCATGCCCACTTCTATTCTCTGCCTCCTGAGTCCCAGCAGATCAGGAGGAAATGGGGATTTTGCAGTAACCTTCCCCTACCACACCACTAACCACACCCACCAACCATGCCACGGCCACCAAGCCACGCCCACAGAACTGGTAGTAAAAAAATTTGAATCCTACCACTGGACACCATGCTATGCAGATGTGGATGTCCCACCCCTGTGGAATCCCTACTGTAATCAAGAACTTTGATATTCATCAGTGTCGTCCTTTGCTTTTCATCAATTTTAGGAGCCAGTTTGGTCTAGTGGTTAAGGCAGTGGGCTAGAAAGCAAGAGACCATGAGTTCAAGTCCCACTTTAGGCATGAAAGGTGGCTGGGTGACTTTGGACCAGTCCTTCTCTCTCAGCCCAATTTATCTCACAAGGTTATTGTTATGGGGCAAATAGGAGGAACCAGGTGTGTTAATATGCTCTCGCCACCTCAAGTGTTTGTAAAAATATAAAATTGGATTAAATTTAATTCCATCTTCTATGCTAGAGTTGCACATAGGAATGTCTCCTAAAGTATCTAACTATTTCCAACTTTGACACGCCAGTCTCCAGTTATAAACAACACACCTTCCTTGCATGCTCTGTCGATTTCAAATTAGTCTTCATCATAAAACTTGTCACCTCTTCTTCTTCTGCATCAGTGATTGGAGCATAAACTCAGATAACCATCACGTTAAGGGTTATCCGTGATGTCTAATTAAGTGTTTATTGGTCAATGACTGCATTGTAGTGGTGTACTATTTTGCTGCAATCGTTTCTGACTCTGAAAGCATTCTTTATTTTTTTTTGTCTCCAGAGTATAACTTCGATGGTCTGATTAAAAGTGTCACACTCCAATCCCTTTCAATTCGCAAATGTTTAAAATTCATCTTGTCTTTTGCTGTCTCGAGTGGCTCCCTGTTCAGACATCTTCAACTTCCTGTTGTAATTCTTTCTTTGTCCGCTACAGATTTTATTTTCCTATACAATACCAGCAACTGAATATGCAGAACCTATGTAGTCATTGTAAATGTCCTCAGCTATTCCTCAGTAACATGTTTAGTGCCATCTGATTCAGAGTTGGTTTCAGCCGGTTTAGATCGGTTTGGGCGAACCGGTAGTGCTGATGATCAGTTGGCTCCACCCACATGCCCCATCCTATCCTGTCCTTTGTTTCCTGCTTTCTAGCTCATCTTAATTGTGCGGCACAGCTGATTCCCCCCCCCCCCCTGTTCTACTTACTGTTGCTGACTTGGAAGGTAAGCAGCTGAGCTTCTAATGCTCCATTTTTAGCGCTGCGGCAAGTGCGTTAGGCAGAGGTGGTATTCATCAGGTTCGACCAGTTCTGGGGAACCGGGAGTGGAAATTTTGAGTAGTTCAGAGGACTGGTAAATATCACCTCTAACTGACCCCAACCCAGTGGTGGGTTTGCACCTGGTATGTCCCTGTACGGTCGTACTGGTGCCTGCTGGAAACACTAGGTACCATTCCAGAATGGTGCGCCAGAGAGCCTGCCCGCCGTCCTTACCTGTATTTGACCCAACCGGGCCATTTGCGCACATGCACGGAGCATACAGCTCTTGCGCGACACTCTGCCGAGCAGCTGGAGTGTCGCAGGTGGGTGGGTACGCATACACAACCAAAACTGGAACAATATTATAAAGTGATCTTACCAGGCTTATAAAGAAGTACGGACAGAAAGGTAACTGTGTTTCGTGTTTCACCCCACGCTCTGTGCTGTGGCGTGCTGGCCACATGACCACGGAAACGACTTCGGACAATGCTGGCTCCCTTAGTTAAAGAACCAAGATGAGCACTGCCCCCTACAGTCAACATGACTGGATAGAGCCATGATGGCGAACCTATGGCACCTTGCCAGAGATGGCATGCAGAGCCCTCTTTGTGGGCCTTTGGACATGCTGGAGTGCTGGAAACGCAAAGACCAGCTAGCTGGGTACCTGAGAGATTGCCTCCTGCCGATTACCTCTCTCAGACCAATTAGATCGCACAGGCTGGGTCTCCTCCGGATTCCATCTGCCAGCCAATGTCGGCTGGCGACTCCCGGGGGAGGGCCTACTCTGTTGCAGCTCCGGCCCTCTGGAACGAGCTCCCTGTTGAGATCCGACCCTTACTACCCTCCCGGCCTTCTGCAAAGCCACCAAGTCCTGGCTGTTCCAGCAGGCTGGGGGGAGCTGAGAAGCATCTACCTCCACGGAAATTGTGAATGTTGGTTTTGTTTTTAATATGTTGTCTTTGTCTCGTTCCCCCCTTTCCCTTGTCTTTTGTGAGCCGCCCGGAGTCCTCCGGGAGTGGGCGGCATACAAGACAAATAAATTATTATTATTATTATTATTATTATTATTATTATTATTATTATTATATATATATTTATATATATATATATATATTATATAGTGGGAGGAGTTGGGAATTGAAGTCCGGACATCTTCAACTTGCCAAGGTTGAGAAACACTGTATTAAGTGATCTTGATGAACACTTCTAGCATTTTGCACTTATTCCACCCACCGTAAGAGTCAGCAGAGCAGAACCTGTGTGTGTGTGTGTGTGTGTGTGTTCAGTGTTGTCTCCTGTTTTTTTTCTGTGACTATTTTACTGTTGCAGAATTTAACTTTGATTATTTATCTGCTTCTAATCCCGCAAAACTACGAATCCAGGGAGCTGTACTATGCTGAGAGTTGGTAGATTGGAGGCAGCCTGTAAATCCTGTAAGTAAGTAAATTACCTCTTTGACATTCAGAGAACACGTGGGATATAAATAGAATAATGAATTACTAAACAGTATATGCAAGAATAGACATAAAGAGGAAGGTGACATACCTAAGAGGATGTGTGTATGTTAGGGCATAAAAATTTGCATGGACTTTTTCTGTGGTGCTGATAGAGGAGGAGCTGCAGCTGACAAGAACGAGAATTTCAGTGAAACTGAAAACCAGCCAGCTATCCTTAGGCATGTTTATGCAAGGTTATTGGTTCTGAGGCACTGTGTATCAAGGCATGACTGATGTAGAAAGGCCCAGCTGAAGCCGCAACAAGCAGATCAAGCTTGGAGGAGAAAGAAACAGATCCATAATCCAAACTAACACGGGAGGACCAAGCCTGTTATTGTTAATAACAGAATAACAGAGTTGGAAGGGACCTTGGAGGTCTTCTAGTCCAACCCTTTGCTTAGGCAGGAAAGCCTACACGATCTCAGACAAATGGTTATCCAATCTCTTCTTAAAAACTTCCAGTGTTGGAGCCTGTGAAATATCCAGCCCCACGGAAATTGTGAATGTTGCGGTTTTGTTTTTAAAGTGTTGTCTTTGTCTAGTTTTCCCTCTTTCCCTTGTCTATTGTGAGCCGCCCGGAGTCCTTCGGGAGTGGCGGCATACAAGACAAATCAAATCAAATCATTCACAACTTCTGGAGGCAAGTTGTTCCACTGATTAATTGTTCAAATTAATTGTCAGGAAATTTCTCCTAAGTTCTAGTTGCTTTTCTCCTTGATTAGTTTCCATCAGTTGCTTCTTGTCCTGCCCTCAGGTGCTTTGGAGAATAGCTTGACTCCCTCTTCTTTGTGGCAACTCCTGAGATATGGAACACTGCTATCATGTCTCCCCTAGTCCTTCTTTTCGTTAAACTAGACATACCCAGTTCCTGCAACCAGTCTTCACATGTTTTAAACCCCCAGTCCCATAATCTAGTGGTGGGTTGCTTCCAGTTCTGACCGGTTCAGCCGAAGCAATAGTAGCAGTGGCGGTGGGGAGGCTCAATTCACCTGCCCAGACACTTCTGCACATGCACAGAAGAGTTGCATGCACCCGGGAGCACGCCCAGGTGCGCACCCGAACCAGTAGTGAAAAATTGGTAACCTACCACTGTCCTAATCATCTTTGTTGCTCTTCTCTGTACACTAGAATTGTGTTGGCTTTTTTGCCAGCTGCTGCACACTGCTGGCTCATATTTAAATGGTTGTCCCCTAAGACTCCAAGATCCCTCTCACAGTTACTACTATTGAGCAAGGTACCACCTATACTGTACCTGTGCATTTCGTTTTTCTTGCCTAAATTAGAACCTTACTTATTTAATGATAGACTAATTGTGAAAAAGTGCAGACAAAATAACTATATATTGTTATCCATGTATATAGGTAGTCCTCAATTTACGATGGGTCACTTAATGACCACTTGAAGTTATAATGGACTTGAAAAAAAGTGTCTTGGAACCTCTCCACAAAGTTACAAGTGTGGCAGTGCTATGGCTGCATTTCGGGGGCTAAGGCAACCAGCCTGCATTTACAATCAGTTGCAGCAGTCATGAAATCCCACCAATACAGGCAAAAAATACAGGATGAGTTGGATTCAAACATGATCACATGATTTGCTTAACAATCATGTGATTTGCTTAGTGACCATTGGAAAATGGTTGTAAAATTGAGTCATCAGGCACATAGTGACTCAACTTATGACCACAATGGTTTATGACTCAGATCCTAGTCACAATTGTCGTTGTAAGCCAAGGACTATCTGTAATAGGTTTTTTCTTTTGTCTGTCTTGTGTACCAACCTCCCTTCTTTTACTAAATTATCCTTAACTTCATTCTTTTCAGATATTGTGACTATACTTTCCATCAAGACAAAAGGTCTTGCTGCCTGGGAATGATGGTAGATCAGTTTGGAAAAGTCTGCAAAAATAATTGACAAAGATGTGGAACCATTACTTTGGAAAGCAGGGCAATTGGATGGATGGATGGATGGATGGATGGATGGATGGATGGATGCAGTGGTGAAATTCATTTTTTTTTACTACCGGTTCTGTTCTGTCCCCCCTTCACGGCTCTTAACAAACGCAAGCAGACAAACTTAAAAGGAAGTCTTCTTTATCAATTCTCAGTCCAAACTGGCTTTGAGCCCAAAAATAACAGAAATACAGTCTCTTTCAAGCAGATAACAGAATACAAAACACTCTTACAAGCAGTGCACTTCTTCCAAAGTCTCCACAAATCAGGGTACATGAAACACCAAAGCACTTATCCAAGTGTAACAAGCAATGTTGTACGAACCAAGAAACCCACGGAGGAACGTATGTTGACTCCTGCGACTAGGGCGTGGCAGCATCCGTCCTTTTATCTCCAAACCTGCCTCTAACAAGCCCCAGCTGCATAACGAATCTTGCATCCCGAAGAGACTCACAGCAGACATCTGCTGGTCACAACACGGTTCTATGGGCAGGGGTGTAGTGGGCGTGGTGTGGCTTGGTGGGCGTGGCTTGGTGGGCATGGCAGGGGAAGGATACTGCAAAATCTCCATTCCCACCCCACTCTGGAGCCAGCCAGAGGTCGCATTTGCTGGTTCTCCGAACTACTCAAAATTTCTGCTACCGGTTCTCCAGAACCTGTCAGAACCTGCTGGATTTCACCCCTAGATGGATGGATTGGGTGGATGGATGGATGGATGTACAAATAAATACTGAAGTACTGCAATATTCTTCTGAAGGTTGCTATAGAGTTTCTAATCCAAGCTATTATTTTGGGCAACAAACTGCTAAATAATTAAATAAAACCTTTCCATCTATGCCCGTTTCAAATGGTTCTTTTTCTATTGTATTTCAGAAGCAAATGGATTGGAGAAAAATACGAGCAAGCAATTGCAAAGATCAACCTTTGGAGGAGAGAGAAACTGATCTGGTGGCAAGAATGGTTGCAGAATCTGGTGACAGAATCTGGTGGGATCCAACAGTCCCACAAACTAAATAGGTGCAGGGAAATATAAATCAGACACAATCTTTGTTTGTATTACACAAAAATTAGCATTTGTTGGATCAAAGTCCACCAATATGATGGTCCACCAGGTAGTCAACAGATAATGGGTGTCCATTTCTAGAATATAAAACTTGGCCATTAATGAATCTATTACACTTTAGTAAAAAAAATAACTCTTGATTTAGAACTTGCAACTGCTCTTGAAATTATTTTGTCGACAAAGGTTGCATTGATCTATTGATCATTCTGTTGCACATTGCCAGTAAAAGCAATAATTTAGTTTAGTTTGCCATGATTGTTTCTCTGGGGACTGTGACTCATCAAATGATAGCAACAAGCAAACCAAGTTAATATTCTGGGACATTAGGATGATAATTTTGTTTTGATGTTATCCAGGTGGCATTCAATGTATATTGCCAGGAGAATGGTATTCAACACAGCTGGAGAATCAAAAAAAGGGTTCATATACAGGTGGAAATATATTTGATTGCTACTTGCTGGAAACATTTTAAACAGGAGGAAATTGCATTAAATATACTGAGACTTTTGCACAGGGAAAGGTTGCATTTAGATTGTAATTCAAATTGGATTTGTGAATCTTTTAATGTAACATCCATAAGGAATCCAAATATGCATGAATAGCCATTATCGAAACTAAAGAGAAAACTAACTGGGCACTTTTATTAATGAAAATATTCAGAAAATCAGGGTTTTTTTAACAATTCACTGCCAGGTCTATCTTGAATAGGGAGGACTTCAGAATTTAGCCAAGAGATTTAATTGCAGGAGGTTCCTCTGTTTGCTAAAGGTCTTGTGTGAATATGAATAACTGTGATTCAATCCCATTTCTTTCTAACGATTTTATTGATATTTGTCTTGCCTCCATCTACTTTAAATTAAGGTTTGGGCCCCCACTTTTTTTTCTTGGTAACAAAGTTTGCATTTGGGATAGGAGGCCTGTTCTTTTATTGGCATAAAGAGATTTTCATTGATCATTTCTCTTAATATATTCCCTCGTCTCTGCTCCCTCCTCACTTCCCGTGTAAAGCCTTGTGCAACATCGACGAAGATTTATTGTCAATGATTTATTAAAATGTAATCTCCAGGTTAGTATGTATCATAAAATGAAATCTGCGGGCTATCTCGGCTTAATGTGCAACCTACTTTGTCAAAGAAAACAAATGATTAAATTTTCATTAGTACGCGTAGAATTTGATAATGAAATAGGAAATGTCTTTATGAGCCACACAAGCTCCCCTGAAGTATTAGGATATGTATATTGTAAGGCAATATACTGCTTAATTGTCATTTGGTGAGGGTGCAATTTGTTCTTAATGGTCACATTCCCCCCCCCGCCCCCCGTCCTACCCTATCCTTTAATTTGAATTACCCAATCTTGTTTAATTTTTTCCCTAGGAAAGTTTTCCGCTTGCCCTTGCAATATTATAGTTGCTAATTCAATTACACTGAAATAGTTTAATAGAAAATATATTGCTTATTCATACAGAATGCACATTAAGGAAGTGCAGAAAACTCATACCTCCGGGTAAATGCGTATTAGTTCTTTGGGAAACTCAGATGGGAATGCTGGATTGGCAAAAGGCTTGGCTAATCTTTAATTGTTCATCACCTGCCTTCCAAATAATATGAATGGATCCAAACTAAATGACCACTCATTACCCGTTCAATTTAGGAGCTTAGCTGGGGTCAGCGGGATTGCTTATGCTGATCGCAATGATTTGAAGTTGTGATTACCATAAGCAATTTAAATTTTATCGATCCAACCTTCTGAAAGTTGTAATTGAGCAGAGAGGGTTGGGCCTGTGGCTCTTCCAAATGAAATTGTACTCTGAAGCCGTCGCTGGATTACTGGAAGAATCGATAAGTAGTCAGTCACGTTAACAATGAAATAGCTCCATTAACATACAGCACTATTGGTGAAACTTTATTTAGGAAGGGTGCTGCGTGCACTTCATTGTTTCGTCAATGAATTTCCATTGTGGAGGGCAAAAAGGATTGCTTATGTTTGCCTAATAAACAGACCTCCTCCTCCTCCTCCATCTCCTCCCCCTCGCTATTATGATCTACAAATCTACTTGATGGCTTAAGATCCATTTCTGGGAGGGTGAGATTTTTTAAAAAAGGGACATAGGGCTTGGAACAGGGCCTCATATCACCTTGGAAATGAGTCAGGACCTCAATGTAAGCCACACCATTCAAGGGAGTCTAATTTGCCCTTCTCCTCTGCACAACCATTGATTGCACAAGTCTGCAATTTAATGTGATTTTTCAGCAAGCCAATACTAAACTGGTGGCTCGTATATCATTTTGCGGATGGCTCCCTACTTTCATCCATGGTTTCAATGAAGATGCTGTCTTGACCAGAAGAGGAGGCTCCGGGTCATTATCTGACATGAAGTAGGAACTGGAGGAGTTCAGATCATTCGCCTACCTGATGTATGAAATTGTGCAACCTGACGCTTTCTCTAACGAACCTCTAGACCAACTGGTGGTACACGAGAAAATTTGGTGGTCCGCAGAAAAATTATTTGTATTTTTTACACTGCACCAAATCAGGGGTCCTCAAACTATGCTCCTGGGCCAGATATGTGCAATTAATGTTTCTGTTGCTGTAGAGAGTCTCCCCCTTTGGGGTCTTTTTGTGTGGGTCGGAGGGGGCAGAAAATTCTGACTTGGGGTCTGCTTCAGCCTCCAGGTGTTGGGGCTTTGGACAAAGGCTGGAGGGAAGTGCCGCTGGTGGTAAAGAGCCGGAGGCCTTGTTCCAGTGAGACTGCATCCATGGCCTGGAACTGGTGACCATCTCATCCCGCTGAGCCTCTAGGTAGCTGGCATTGCACTCTCACAGGGTCTTCCCTCTGCTTGGAAAGCCTATGCTCGTAGTCCTCAGTGAAGACCTTCTGCTGAGTCTCCTTCTCGTCAGATCCAATTTCAAATGAGCGAGATATTTTGCCAATCTTTCTCGTAGGTGGCTGCTTAGCTCCAAACAACTGCTTCATGTTGGGGCCCTAAGGAACCTGGGTTGGCAGGCCGAGGAGTGGCTGGGAGGGGAGGGGTGAGTAGAGGCCGGTGAGGCACCCCTCAACGTGAGTGACATCAAGTTGGCCACACCCATCCAGTCCCATGAGCACCTAGCCACATCCACCCAGCCAATCATTAGCAGATCAATATTAGTGGTCCACGAGATTTAAAATTATGAATTTAGTGGTCCCTGAGACCCAGAAGGTTGAGGACCTCTGTTCTAGACCATGCATCCAAGTTGATTTTCACACAAGAGAATACTACTTGTTTATTCAAGATGCTTTGCATTGTATAGATTCCATGAATACCCACCTATGACTGAAGTTAGTGACATACAAGTACTAGACAGACCAGCCTATACTTGTATCTATCTACAGATTCTTTTTATTACAGCCAAGAAATTAAAAGGTGCTTGTTCCTGGGGAGGAAAGCTATGGCAAATCTAGGATAACAACATACTGAAAAGCAGAGACATCACCCTGCCAACAAAAGTGTGTTTAGTAAGGCTATGGCTTTTCCAGTTGCAATGGATGGCTGTGAAAGTTGGACCATAAGAAAGGCTGAGCGCCAAAGAATGGAGGCCTTTGAACTCTGGTGCTGGAAAACACTCCTGCGAGTCCCTTGAACTGCAAGGAGATCAAACCAGTCAGTCCTAGAGGAGATCAACCTTGATTGCTCTTAGAAGGCCAGATCCTGAAGGTGAAACTCAAGTACTTTGGCCACCTAATGAGAAGGAAGGACTCACCAGAGAAGAGCCTAATGCTGGGAAAGATTGAGGGCGAAAGAAGAAGGGACACAGAGAATAAAATGGCTGGATGGAGCCATTGAAGCAGTCGGCGTGAGCTTAAATGGACTCCAGAGGATGGTAGAGGACAGGAAGGCCTGGAGGAACATTGTCCATGGGGGTTGTGATGGGTCGGACATGACTTTGCAACTAACAATAGCAACAAATTACAGTCATGATTCTTCTTGTCACTTTTTTTTCCAGTAATGTTGTAACTTTGAACCAGTGGTGGGTTCCAGCTCCCATTGCAACCAGTACGCTATAACGGGGCCAGGTGTCCACCACATGCATACATGCAGCGTACCCACTGCCCACGACACTCCAGCTGCTACAGCGGAGCATTTTGCAAGCGCTGTATGCTCGGTGCGCAAATGCCACGGTCAGCTCAAATAGAAGTAAGGAGAGCAGGTGGGCGGGTGGGGCCCTCTGGAGCACCGTACCAGAATGTATCTGGTCCTCCCAGCGGCACTGATACGCCTGTACCGGGCGTACCAGTTTTGATCCACCTCTGCTTTGAACAGTCATTAAATGACCTGTTGTAAGTTGAGGACACTACCGTAATTAAAAAGAATTTCAGAGAAGCAATGTCTGGCTATTTTTATGAAACTTTATGGTGCAATCACCAGGAGTTGAGGTTGTTTCAAATCTACATATACATCTATATGCCTATAGTAGGGATTCAATTTTTTACTACCGTTCGTGGATGTGGCTTGGTGGGCAGGGCAGGGGGGGAAGGATACTGTACAAGTATCCATTTCCTCCCGTCAGCAAGGACCGGAAAGCAGAGAATAGATGGGGGCAGGGCCAGCCAGAGGTGGTATTTACTGGTTCTCCAAACACTCAAAATTTCCACTATCGGTTCTCCAGAACTGGTCCGAACCAGCTGAATGCCACCTCTGCCTATAGCTATTTTAAAGTAGTTATTATATTTTTGCAAATCGTAGAGAAAGGCAAATACTTACAGAGCACACTGAAGTCCAGCTCAAGGTATTATCTATTTTAAGGCATTCAACTGTTCTTCCTTGTGAGATCTGAATAGACCTCAGAGTCACTTGTTGAGATGAGTGGCCATGTAAATTGAATAAATCAATAAATCGCCTGTTAAAACATTTCCACACTTGACAGTATTAAAAACCCTTTTCCCCAATGCAGAATTGCTCCACATATTCTTTCTTGGGTTTTCTGCATTTTGTGCAGTGGTGGGATTCAAAGAATTTAACAACTGGTTCTCTGCCATAATGACCAGATGGGTGGGTGTAGCCATTGTGGGTGTGGCCTGGGGATGTGACAGGGCAGCTCCCCCTGGGAGCCAAAATGGGGTGCAAGGCAGGGGCTCTCCCCTTCATGCCCCATTTGAGCCTAATAGGCATCCCTGCAGCCTCCTGGGAGCAAAAATGGGCCACCAGTGTGTCCATGCCACCCCCACACCCCATTTTGGGCCTAGTAGGCCTTCCGCACTTACCTGGGAGCCAAGATGGTTTCCGTGGGGACTCCTGGAAGGGCGGGGCAGGAAGGGGTGGGGTGGGGACAGCCAGCAATTTAGCAACTGGTTTGCCCGAACCAGCTGAATCCACCACTGATTTTGTGGCATTATTGGACCTATTAAAGTCCTCATTCAGGGGTGGGTTCCTGCCAGTTCTAACCTCTTCTATAGAAGAGGTTCCATAAACCTACAGTGCTGTTTAGAACCGGTTCCAGCTCCCCACCCCCCGCCCGTCCGCACATCCTCAAGATGAAGAGCAAGAGGAGAATTCTGGGAGTTGAAGTCCACAAGTCTTAAACCTATCAAGTCTGAACACCCCTGGGGATTTTTTTAAAGGGTTAGGGTGCAAGGGTCTTGCAACTTGACAGCTTTAAGACTTGCACACTTAATGCCAGAGTTCTGAGCCAACATGACTGAGGAGGAATTCTGGGAGTTGAAGTCCACAAGCCTTAAGCTGTCAAGTTTGAATACCCCTGGGGGGGGTTTCTAAAGGGTTAGGGGTGCGAGGGTCTTGTAACTTGACAGTTTAAGACTTGCGTGCTTCAAATGCCAGAGTTTCTGAGCCAACATTTGTGGTTGCTAAGCAAAAGCGTCGTTAAGTGAGTTTTCACCACATTTACAAGTTGGCCATGCCCACCCTGTCACATGGCCAGCAAGCCACTCCCCAAAGCAGGTCACAACCTACAGAAGAGTTCTAAAGTTTTTTTGAAACCCACCACTGCCCCACTCTCTCATTCTCTCTCTACCTCTCTCTCTCTCTCATCTCTCTCTCTCTCTCTCCTCCCTCCTCCCTCCCTCCCCCTCTCTCTCTCGTCTCCTCTCTCTCTCTTCTCATCTCTCTCTCTCTCTCTCACACACACACACACACACACACACGGAAAAAAGCACTTTTGTCTTCTTGAAGCTTCCTCTATAGCCAAATTATAATTTTGGGGGTGTGGGTGTCGTATTTAAATCGACCCATTGCCAAATTGAACAGAGGGTGGAGAAAACAGAGCACAAAGCTTCTTGGGGTGCCCTTTTAGACTTCAAACAAGTAAGTGTTTGAAATTCATTTAATTTTTTTACTTGTTTTAAGCACCCTCATAACATCTGCCATCTGGTATGAAAATTGCTTCATATGGCAGGTTGAGATTTATTTAAAAGTTCTTTGTCTTTGATTCCTCCCCTGCTGCATTTTCCAGCTGAGTAATTTAAACTTGCAGGTATTTAATAGCCATTTATCAGTATAATGGAAAAGCATAGTTAAAAGGAAACACTCCGTATAACTGCTGTCATTTCACCATAGGAACATGTTACTCCTGGTAATGGCGCAAACCAGCTGGCTGAGGTTTCTTGGCGTCTTCCTTTCCACTGAGATCAGCATCTTTGATCTTTGGAAAGAAACGTAGATTGGCCATGCCAAATGGAACCGTGAAGTCCTCAGATTATGATGTGCCCCCCAAAGACAATGGAGTGAATCTACACATTAGAAATTATGCCATAAAATAGGCCACATTTTTATACCCCACATTGATAGGGCATGTTTATTAAGAAATGACAGCCGTATGTGGGGCAGATATACAAATCCTTTTGTTCTTGGCATATTAAAGAAACAAATGGCAACGATTCACTGGAGAAAGCAATTATGTTTGGAAGAGTTAGTGGTAAAAGGAAACCAGGCATGAACAGGGGAAAAAAAGCCAATGCACTCCTAAACTGCATGAATAAAGGGATAGAATCAGAAGTAGAATTCAGCTCGTTTGGGTAAACCGGTAGCTCCAACCATCAGCTGAGGAACGAACCGGTTCTCTCTGATGATGAGGTTGGCTCACCCACCCACCCCTTAGCACTGATAGTGTTGCGTAGTTAGGTAATGAAACATCTGCAAAAAACCAAACAACCCCATAACAAAGCTCAGAGAGCACCGAGGACACAGCAGTTCAACCTGAACTACAAATATTGTCTTCTATTTGCCACTTAATTTTTTTTAAGTTGTACGTCACCCTCCAAAAATTGAGTTTTCCAATCTATGTGTATCTTATATTGAGGACTAGCTGGATATCGGTGCTTCACTACAAAACTATGTCATCGGGCGTGATACTTAAACCTTGAAAATTAATGTAGAATGCATAACTGCTTAGTATCAGAGCGTGTTAATATAAGGCACTGGCAGTTGGAACAGAGTTCCTTTCAGATGGGGAGGAGGAGTAGAATGTCTCCTTAGCATCAGAGCGTGTTAATATAATACTGTATAAGAAATACTGATGATCTGATGGTCATTTCGAAAAATCTTTTCTTAGCAAGCACTTAGAAGCAAGTGGAAACATATGTGTTGAATTCAAGTTTGTAGGCTTTACAGTTCTGGAGATTTTGTGATGAGTGAGTGGTATTTGGCTTTTATATATATAGATATCCAAATCTGTAGAATGGAATAATGATTAGATGTTCTCCTTCTTCCTCTCCTCCTTTCTCCTGTTGTTGACATTTATTGAAAACAGCTTTGAATAAAACAGACCATTGGCATATATTGTTACAGGCAAAGAAGACAGAATACTTAGATCAACTTGCCGACAGGTGACAGTTGATTTTTGTTCATGATGTTTTACTTCCTCAGCAGAACTTCACCATACTGGGGGGGAGGGGGGGGAAATAAACTTCCAAAATTCAAACAAGATTCAGTTTTTGAATCCAAGAATGCTATTACAGCCTGACTTTGTTTTATCAAGGGCCTCTTTCTAGCAAGGGTTTTTTTTCCTGCTTGCAGATTCAGCACAGGAGCCAAAAAGAACAGGAGGGGATGCCAATCAAAGAATCTGAAAGAAAGATTTTTAGTCCATCTTTAATAACGGTATTCAGAAAAATCAGCTAGATTCCACCAGCTCTTTTCAATCAAGCCAATGCACTCGACTGGATAATATCTGACGCAGGCGAATTTGTTTGGGGGGGAGTTAAGTGGCAGAAAGAAGCAGCTCTAATTTGCTCTGTTGTTATTGCCCTTTTCATTTGGAGTGACCAAAACCTCAAAATGCGAGAAAGTCAGAGGAAGAAGGTGGAAGGGGGTGGATGGGAATAAAAAGAATGACTGATTAGTTTTCACGGAGTCTTTTTATGCATTTGAATACCTTAATCAAGTCCCTTCTAACTTTTCTCCAGTTGGGTTTTCGCTGTCTCTCAACATGCTTTATGTGACATGAATAAAGTACAAATTGCAACACAATCTCAAGCACATATTCAGTGTGGTTTTTTTTTCAAAGAAATAAAATAAAATCAACCCCTTTGCCTTGACTTGCATTCCTTTTGTGTTTGTTTTCAGCAATCATTCCTCTGATTGTGTTTACTGGCATTGAATGCTCAAGGAGAAGCGAAGGAATGTTCTCAGAAAGCAAATAGGAATTTGCTAATGTAAGTATTTGTGGGGTGGGAGTGGAGGGGGGTGGAATGATGAATCCTAACCTAGCAACAACCTTGACTCTCCGATTTCCATCTGCTCATCAAGTCTTGGACTCGAAACATCTACGTAACCTTTGGGCCCCATCCGCGGATGACAAAAACAGCTTGAGTTTCTTCCATCAAACCTGTTGAGTAAATTAGCTGCAGATCTACAACGGGTCTGCGTCTTTGATTAAAAGAAAAATCCCATCCCATTTCTTTTTAGGTCAAGGAACATCTCTCTGTGTATTCCATCTTTCTTCCAAGGGGCCCCACCATGGCCATCGTAAGCTCGTTTTTGAGGAGGTTTAGAATGGGATGTTGTTTTGCAGTATTCATGCCATGTATCCGCAAGAGAGCAAGGCAGGAGAGTGGGCTGTCTACGGATAGTCTGCCTCAACCTGTAACCACAATTAGGACTGATCTAGTGAATCACACACTCTTTAAGCCTGTTTGGGTTCCTCTGTTGACTTGTTGTCAGAAATCGACTGGGAAGATCTCAAAGGGCAATTAACACAAACTTGGAACACTGAAAGCATTGTGCAGGTAGTTCTTGACTAACGACTCCAGATTATAGTTGCAAATTGTTTAAATGTCCAACACAGTCCCAAGGCTGCATAAACAGAGGGATAGGATCAAGGTCATGTGAAGTGTTAATACCACTTTTTAAGGCCACGTTGGAATACTGCATCCAGTTTTGGTTGCCACGATGTAAAAAAAGATGTTGAGACTCTAGAAAGAGTGCAGAGAAGAGCAACAAAGATGACTAGGGGACTGGAGGCAAAAACCTATGAAGAATGGTTGCAGGAACTGCGTATGTCTAGTTTAATGAAAAGAAGGACTAAGGGAGACATGATAGCAGTGTTCCAGTATCTCAGGGGTTGCCACAAAGAAGAGGGAGTCAAACTATTCTCCAAGGCACCTGAGGGCAGAATGGGTGGAAACTAATCAAGGAGAGAACCAACCTAGAAATAAGGAGAAATTTCCTGACAGTTAGACCAATTAATCTGTAAAACAAGTTGCCTTCAGAAGTTGTAAATGCTCCAACACTGGAAGGTTTTAAGAAGAGATTGAATAACCATTTGTCTGAAATGATATAGGGTTTCCTGTCTAAGCAGGGGGTTGGACTAGATGACCGCCAAGGTCTTCAAATGTTTTAGCCTCCAGTCCCCTAATCATCTTGGCTGCTCTTCCCTGCACTCCTTCTAGAGTCTCCACATCTTTTTTACATCGTGGCGACCAAAATTGGACACAATATTCCAAGTGTGGCCTTACCAAGGCATTATAAAGTAGTATTAACACTTCACATGGTTTTGATTCTATCCCTCTGTTTATGCAGCCTAGAACTGTGTTGGAATTTTTGGGGCAGCTGCTACACACGGCTGGCTCATATTTAAATGGTTGTCCACTAGGACTCCAAGATCCCTCTCCCAGTTACTACTACTGAGCAAGGTACCACCTATACTGTACCTGTGCATTTGTTTTTTCTTGCCTAAATGTAGAACCTTCCTTTTTTTCACCCTTGAATTTCATTTCGTTAGATAGCACCCAACACAGGGGTGAAATTCAGCCGGTTCTGACAGGTTCTGGAGAACCAGTAGCGGAATTTTTTTTAATGAATATTTTTATTTCCATTTTCATTTTCATAACACACACTCACATGTATACTATACATAGCCCGTATCATGTGGTATTAAATAATAATTACATCAGTTCCTCTTGTCAACAATGCCCAGAAAAATAGAAACCCATTATAGCTCTTCTGCTCTCCATACACCTCTTTCTTCTACCATCCTCCAACTTTCTATCTTCCCTCCATCATCCTTTTCTACTCTACTTCCCTCCCTTTCTACTACTCCTCTCTCTACAATCCACTCCTCCTTATCCTTCTCATCTTCGCACCCTTACTCTCTCTCCTATCCTTCTCTTCCTATCTTTCTTCTCCCTTCTATTTCCCATTCCTCCTCTCCTTGGTGTATTTCCGCTACATGTCAATATGCTTAACATATCCTAGTTTAAAAAAATATATAGTAATAATAATAGCAATGAAAATATAAGAAAAAAAACCAGTATACATGTGGGGTCAAATTACATTAAAATCTAACACGTCTCATCAAACCTAATATATATCCCTCCCCCCCACCCTCCCCCACAACCCCCACCAGCCTACTGTAGCGGAAATTTTGAGTAGTTCGGAGAACCAGCAAATACTCTCTCTAGCTGGCCCCAGGAGTGGGGAGGAAATGGGGATTCTGCAGTATCTTTCCCCTGCTACACTCACCAAGCCACGCCCACAGAACCAGTAGTAAAAAAAAAATTGAATTTCACCAATGTTCAATGTTGAGAGACCACCTGCTGCCAATTACCTCCAATAGACCTATTCGATCCCACAGATTAGGCCTCCTCCGAATTCCATCCGCCGGCCAATGCCAGCTGGTGACTACCCGGAGGAGAGCCTTCTCTGTGGCTGCTCTGACCCTCTGGAACGAGCTCCCCATGGAGATTCGAACCCTCACCACCCTCCAGGCCTTCCGCAAAGCCCTTAAAACCTGGCTGTTCCGACAGGCCTAGGGCTAAAGAACTTTTGCCCCCCGCTCTCAAATGGTATGGTTGTTGTGTGCTTTTAAATTGTGTATTGTTTTGTTCGTCTTTTTTATCCCTTATCTGTATCCTCTTCCCTGACTGGATTGTGAGCCACCCTGAGTCCCCTTCGGGGAAAAGGGAGGCATATAAATGCAATAAATTCAATTCAATTCAATTCAGGTCTGTCAAGATCCTTCTGTATTTTAAGCCTATCTTCTGGATATTCATTCAATTTTTAGCCCATTTCTAACCACCAGAGAGAAGACTTGAACCGCATTTCTGGCCTGGGGTTGTAAACTACCATTGGGCATCATCAGCATATTCGAACACGCCAGGCTCTAATCTGCCACGTGACCTTCCCCGGTGGCTTCCTGTGGATGTTGAATAGCAAGGGGGAAAGTACTGACCTTTGGGGTATCCCACAAGGGAGCCACTATCCTGCCGACTTTGACTGACTTTGGATTGGCTCCCCAGAATCCACACTTCACACACCTCTAATTTGCAGCCTGCAGAGCTGTTGGCCTACAAGAAGCCCCCTGAGCCTCATTTAACCTCCTTTCCCCATAAGATCCTAAATGAAAGGAAGGCGCCGTGTCTGTGTATCAATCCGGCGGGCATAAGAATGGCACCAGGAGCAAAGGCAGGCTTGCCGTGTGCCTATGCTAATCTCCCCCATCATCAGCCGATGTTGTTTTAGAAATAGTTACCTTTGAAATGGAGCATTGTTTAAAAGCAGGTGGTTGGCTTGGAGTTTTCGTTCTTCATTTTTTTTTCTTTTTTGCAACTCTGGCGAATATGCAGATTCACAGGTTGCTTTCCTGTTTCCCTGCAGCTTTGTCTAATATTTATAGTCTAATAATGCTGACAAAGGGAAGGAAGAGAAGATAGGGTGGTGGGGATGGGGGGGAAGAGATATGAGGCCTCGTGCCTCCTTCTGAAGGGCGTGTGTGCAATCATAAAGGTGTGGTAACAAGGTATTAATCGTGACTTTTCCCTTCCCTCTATTTTTTTCACCTTTACATGAAAACGGCTGTGATTAGGGCAGGGCGAAAGGAACGTGACTATGATAAATGATAATGTCCCCGTGGGAACAAACACAGACCACGCGGAACAAGCAAATGAGAGGCTTTGCTAATCAAGCTGCAGATGATGCTTAGGTATGCTGGGAATGGCCATCGCAAACACACCGACCTACCTCTGAAAACAGCTTGTAGAGGCGTTGCTTTGGGATGGAAGAATAAAGGAGGGGATGGAGTGGGCAGGTTTTGTTGTTATTAGTTGTGAAGTCGTGTCTGACCCATTGCAATCCCATGGACAACATTCCTCCAGGCCTTCTTGTCCTGTATCATCCTCTGGAGTCCATTTAAGCTCACACCAACTGCTTCACTGACTCCATCCAGCCACCTCATTCTCTGTCATCCCCTTCTTCTTTTGCCCTCTGTTTTTCCCAGCCTGAGGCTCTTCTCCAGGGAGTCCTTCTTTCTCATTAGGTGGCCAAAGCATTTGAGTTTCCTCTTCAGGATCTGGCCTTCTAAAGAGCAGTCAGGGTTGGTCTCCTCTAGGACTGACCGGTTTGATTGCCTTGCAGTCCAAGGGACTCGCAGGAATCTTCTCCAGCACCACAGTTCAAAGCCCTCTATTCTTTGGCGCTCCGCCTTTCTTATGGTCCAACCTTCACAGCCATACATTGCAACTGGGAAAACTGTAGCCTTGACTATACACATCTTTGTTGTCGGGGTAATGTCTCTGCTTTTTAGTATGCTCTCTAGATTTGCCTAGAATGGCAGTAGTGGTGATCAAAACAGGCAAGATTCTAAACTGCCCCATGTTCAGCTATGACAAACCAAGTTATCCCATGGAGTTGCCATTCAAAAATACAGGAATTCCAGGTCCTTTTCCATTATTCCAAGTCATTAGGATGAGCAGCCTTGATTATCCGCCCTCCAGAGGTAGGTTCCTACCAGTTCGCACCAGTTCGGTAGAACCGGTTCGTCAAATCTACCGAACTGTTAGAAGAGGTTCCACCAATGGACCCGGAAAGCAGGCCACACCTACAGAAGAGGTTCCAAACTTTTTTGAAACCCACCACTGACACACACACACAGAGAGACAGACAGACTCACACAGAGAGAGAAAGAGAAAGAAAGGAAGAAAGAAAAAAAGAAAAAAAGAAAAAAAGAAAAAAGAAAAAAGAAAAAAAGAAAGAAAAAGTGAGAGAGATGAAAGAAAAAAAGTAAAAAGGGACAGAGAGACATAAGGAAGGAAGGAGAGAGAGAGAGAGAGAGAGAGAGAGAGAGAGAGAATACATGGCTGGCAAGCCACCCCCACCAGGTCACATGACCAGCAAGCCACTCCCACAAAGGAGGCCACACCCACAGAGTAGGTTCGAAAAACTTTTGAAACCCACCACTGCCGCCCTCCCATTCATCTTCATGGCAGGAAAATATTTGTAAAACTGAAAAGGAAAGGTGGTAACAGGAAAATAAAATTTCTAGGCTCCTGCCCCAGTTTACTCTGTATCCAGCAGCATCCATATCATTGGGAGCATAAGGCCTCAAAGGCTCAATTCTTTGGCGCTCAGCCTTTCTTGTGATCCAACTTTCACAGCCATCCATTGCAACTGGGAAAACCATAACCTAACTCTAAACCAGGTTTACAGTCAGAAAAACAACTCCGCAAACGTATTTTTGTTTTTGCTTATTTGAGGGTTTGTTTTTCAACCAGTCCTGCAGAGAACCAACCTCCTCTGGCATCTCTTTCCACCAATTGTCACCACTGAGATGCTGTAACATGTCACATAAGCACAACTACGAGAACCGGTTTGGAGGTGGTGGTGAAGGCATAGGGCTACAAACTGGGAGACTGTGAGTTCTAGTTCCAACTGGACAATCTTGGACCAGTCGGAAGGAGGATGTGAAGAGAGAAGGGACCAGGGCAGTGGTGGGTTATAACCGGTACACCCTGGTACGGGCGTACCGGTGCCCGCCGGGAGCACCAGGTACAGTTCCGGTATGGTGCTGCGGAGGGCTCACCTGCTGGCCCTTGCCCTTACTGGTATTTGAGCACTTTGGGGCTTCCGTGCACGAAGCACATGGAACATCACGGAGCATTTCAGGTAGTAAGTATGCATGCGCGAGTTGTGCCTGTTCATGTGGTGGACACCGGGCCCTGTTGCACTGTACCAGTTCAATGGGATCCGGAACCCACCACTGGACCAGGGTTGAAATTCAGCAGGTTCTGACAGGTTCTGGAGAACTGGCAGTGGAAAATTTGAGTAGTTCGGAGAACCGCCAAATACCTCCTCTGGCTGGCCACACCCCCATCTATTCTCTGCTTCCCGAGTCCCTGTTGATCAGGAAGGAATGGAGATTTTGCAGCATCCTTCCCCTGCCATGCCCACCAAGCCACACCCACAAACTGGTAGTACAAAAATTTGAATTTCACCACTGGAAGAGACTGCCTCAAATCCACCCAGATAGGAGACTGGAAAATTCTTAGCGGATGTACAGTATAATGTGCATTGCTATTTTGTTTTAGGGGGGAAAAAAGAAAGATTTTTTTTAAAATTCTAAAACCAAGACCACATCGTTGAAGTGAAAAAGCTTTCGGTTAGTTTTTAACCGAAAGAGCCGTGGTGGCGCAGTGGTTAGAGTGCAGTACTGCAGGCTACTTCTGCTGACTGCCTGCAATTTGGCAGTTCGAATCTCACCAGGCTCAAGGTTGACTCAGCCTTCTATCCTTATGAGGTCGATAAAATGAGGACTCAGATTGTTGGTGGGGGCAATAGGCTGACTCTGTAAACCGCTTAGAGAGGGCTGTAAAAGCACTGTGAAGGCCTATTGTGGCTCAATGGCTTTGTCCTGCTTTGGCTCATGGGTAAGGGTATTTGTTTATGAATAGAGCTATCTACTTTGCAATAATCTCTTTATCTCTTAAGTGCTGACATCTGCTGTGAGCTATTAAGAAAGGTGGGGGCTGCTTTCTGCCTCCAAGAGCATGTATCTCCATTCCTCCTTTAGGGAAATATAATATTTCGCCTTTTAAAATATTCCTCAAAATATTTCATTCTTCTAAGAGGGTGGGTGTTGACTTTCTACATGAGGACTCAGCTAAATTAGGTGAAAATGCTCTTGTGGTTCAGAAGCAGAATGAAGAACATGTTGTGGCCCGCCAGTCGCCAGCAGAGCTGGTAGCCGATTCGGACAGTGAGGATGTTGGGGAGGAACATGGGCCAGTTCTGGAATCTGGGGAAGGCTCGGATGAGGGCTCCGTGTCGGAGGCAGAGAGGGGACCAAGGCAATCTGGTAGTTATTTGCTGCCTCCAGAGCCTCCAGAATCTCAAGGCAGAAGAACAACGGGAGCCTGTTTCCGGTGTGCGCATGTGCAGAGCTGCCAGACGGTAAAAACAATTAAGAAAACAGGGTCGACTTGGGAGTAAGGCTTGGAGATGACTGGCCCCTCCCATAAGACATAAAAAAGGAGCGAACGGGACATGAGCTTTTGCCGGAAGCAATTAGTTCATCTGGTCGGTTGAAGCTTTGAAAAGTTCTGTTTGACTCTGTGCTGAGTTTGGCCTTGCTCTGCATTTGGCAATTAGGTCTCTGGCAGCGTTTCAAGGGAGACAAGGTGGGTGTTTATCAACATTCCCCTGAAAGACTGTGGCAACTCGAGCAGACATCTGTCGGAATCTTCACAGACTGTTTGTGAAGCCTTGCAGACTGTTAATAACCATAATTTTCAGCTGTATAAATAAAAGAAAGTTTGGGGACTAAGATTGTGATTTATGCTTTATCCGGAAGCCTAGGTCAGAACAGAACAGAAGTGCACAAGGATCAAATTGTAATAATTTTAATATTACCCCAAACTCTCTTCCTGCCATTCGCTTTGCACAGTTGTCGTGGTAAGCCTTAAAGTGGTGTGTTGCAAAAAAAAATCCCCCTAACAACAACTATGAAATAATGCTGCTCTTAAAACCTTTAGCTACGTTGTTTGTTTTGCTTTTAGTGCAAGAAGCAAATAAAAAAAATAAAGGAAGGAAAAAAAGAATCATTGTGTCAGAAAGTAAATGTTATCTGCTCTCCGTTCAACTCTGGCATTTCCCCCCCACCCTTCCTCCTAGGTAGCATTGCTTGAACCTTTAAAAGAAAAGATGAAGACGAAGGAAAAATAAAGGGGGCAGGGAGGGGAGGAAGAACCGCAGAAGCTGGCTCCTTTCATTTTTCTGTTTGAAAAGATCTATCTCAGTCATTGATAAAAGGAAGGATTAGATCGAAAACTCGGTCTGGCTTTTCATGTTAAGTTTATCTAAGAGATGCCTTTCTCCTAGGGAGTAGTTTTGGGTCACTTTTAAGAATGGCTTTAATTTTTTTTTTATAGCAAAGGGGAAAATAGCATCGGTTAGCCCTGATAAAAGGAATTAATATATGAACCCCACTATAGAAAATATATATTTTAAATTTCCTTCTTTGCCCCTATGGATTGTCTTGTGTCCTCAAGGGGCCTGGAAGTTTCAGAGTTCTGCATGACATCTTAGTTATTCCTAGTACTGTATCTTCTGGACACAGGCCCAGGGCCTGTGGAGAGTGCTAAGTCCTCGACTTGCGACTGGTCCTAAAGTTCTTGACTTACGACTGGCAGCCGGCAACAGCCTAGCCACGCCTGATTGGCTAAAGCGTGGCTGGCTGAGCGCAGGCTGCCAGAAGCACTCCCATTGGCCGCCCTGCTTGACAGCTCTGTATAAATAGCTGTCAAACAGGGCAAGGTGTCGAATTCTCCCTGTACATAGTTCTAGTTCTGTTTTACAATAAACCGCTGTTCAACTCACCTCAGCCGCCTCACGTCTCATCCATCCTTCGATCTCTTACAGAGAGCCAGCATAGCGGGATGGGGGGGAAAGCAATTGTGGGGAGCATGAGGTATGTTGGGGACTGGAGGGATGCTGGGGATTTACAGGGGTTCAGGAGAACCTCTAGCTAAGATTTTGCGCAGTTCAGAGAACCCCCAAATCCCACTCGTGGCTGGCCACACCCACTCCATCTAGCCCCTCCCAGGAGTCCCCACGTAACCCGTTTTGGATGGAGGTAAGTGCAGGGCATGCGCAGATGCTCGGGGAGGGTGAAAAATGGGCTTACCGGAAGTTTGGAAGGCCAGAAATGGGCCCGTTTCTTGCATTCCTGAACTTCTGTTAGGCCTCCAAAAAGGAGCCTGGGGAGGCTGTTTTCGCCCTCCCAGAGGCTCGAGGAAGGCCTCCAGAGCCCGGGGAGGGCAAAAATGCCACCCCCACTATAGTGCAGGAGGCTGACTAGGCCACACTCACCATGCCCATGCCCACTCAGCAACCAGGCAGAGAACCCCTTGCTAAATTTTTTGAAGCCCAGCCCTTGTTGGGGGAGGGCTTGGGTTGCATCACTAGGCTCCCCATGGCCTGCCCCACCCTGAGATCTGTCATGTGCACTTAACGACCTGCACATTTGATTAGTGGAAGTGAGGGTGAAAGCAGGACATTTTCACGTTCATTTTATGTGATTCACCTCAATGAATCCTTTAATTAGCAATAGCAATAGCACTTAAATCCGCTTTACAGCCCTCTCTAAGCAGTTCACAGAGTCAGCCTATTGCCCACAACAATCGGAGTCCTCAATTTACCCAGCTCAGAAGGATGGAAGGCTGAGTCAACCTTGAGCCTAGTGAGATTCGAACTGCCAAATTGCAGGCAGCCGGCAGTCAGCAGACATAGCCTGCAGTACTGCACTCTAACCACTATGCTGCAATGGCTCATTGACAGGGTCCATTACATTTGTTAATCAAGGATTACTTGTATGGGTTTTTTTGCCTGAGCAAGAGGTTGAGCTAGAAGATCTCCAAAATTGTTTCTAACTCTGTTATTCTGTCTACCTCTATGCTTTAGTTGGATTCAAATAATTTAACAATCGGTTCTCTGCCCTAATGATTTTTTTCAGCAGCCAGTTTATCAAACTGCTTAGAAAGTTAACAACTGGTTCTCCAGAAGCGGCGCAAACTGGCTGAATCCCACCACTGCCTCTATGTCTATGTCTCTGTCTCTCCATCAAATCATATCTAACCAGGTAAGGGATACCTTTGTTCTTAGCAGTAAAGCTCTTCTTCCTGATGCGAATATTTATATGATTCATTCGGCTCATTGACAGATAACAAATGGAAATAGGAAGGAAAAATTAGGAAACAGGAAAGTTGGGAAACAGAAAAGATGTTCGTTCCATGTATCAGGGAGGCAGGGCTGAAGGTCATGCTCCAAACTTTGAGTGAGGATACAATGATGTAATGGATGCAGATTGACAATGATTATGAGTCGTCAACAGGGGTGGGTTCGTACCAGTGGTGGGTTCCGGGCCCCGGTGTCCACTATATGAACGCATGCAGCACGGGCATGCATCCTTATCTCTCATGACACTTCCATGACGCTCCAGCTGCTCAGCGGAACATTGTGCAGGTGCTGTTCATGCCTTGCGCGGAAGCGCCAAAGAGCTCAAATACAGATAAGGAGCTCGGGTGTGTGTGTGGGCTCTACGGAGTATCGTACCGGAATGGTACCCGATGCTTCGGGCAGGCACTGATATGCCCAAGCTCCTTACCTGTATTTGGGCTCTTTAGCACCTGCAATCCATCACTGCTTCCTATTTATTCGGCCTGGTTCGGTAGGTAGTAACTCCAGGGGACACGTGACCATACTGGTTTTATGATTGGTGGCGCCATTTTGATTTTCTGTTCTGCACATGCGCAGAACAGTCTCCATTAAAAATGTAATTTTTATTCATTTTTTAATGTGCACATGCGCAGATCATTTTAAATGAAAATGCACAGGCAAGCAAAACGTTTTTTATTATTATTTTTTTATTCCCGAACTTGTAGTAATGGCTCCCTGGCCCTCAAGTTATGGTTGTCTCTTAGCAATCACACAGATAGATTTTCTCCATGATGATCTGTCCCTAACCAGGTGTCAGATGCTGTTTCACTTAGTAACCAAGTAAGAAACCACGCAATTCGGGAAAATGGGAAAATGGGGATTGCAGAGGCTCCAATAGGATATAGTAATCCCTGCAGCCTGAAACGGTTCCACCACAAAACCGCGCTCGACTAAACTGCACCCGACTAAACCGCGTCGCTGACGTCATCAACAGAGCGACAACAGCGCGGAGACAGAAGCACGCTGTAAACCCTAAACCTAAAATTAACCCCTAAACCTAAACCTAACCCCCTAAACCTAATCCTAAACCTAACCCTAAACCTAACCCTTAACCTAACCCTTAACCTAACCCTAAACCTAACCCTTAACCTAACCCTTAACCTAACCCTAAACCTAACCCTAACCCTTAACCTAACCCTAAACCTAACCCTAACCCTAACCCTAACCCTTAACCTAACCCTAAACCTAACCCTTACCTTAAGATGAATCGGCTTGCTTTCAAAGCGCTATTTAAAGCGGCCTTCTTTCTCCGCGCTGGCTGTTGTCGCCCTGTTGATGACGTCAGCGACGTGGTTTAATCGGGCGCGGCTTAGTCGAGCGCGGTTTTGACGGGTCACAGCCTGAAACAGCTGATGATCGGAAGGCCCATGCTGAAATTGAAAGTGAAACTTTCCCTTTGCTCCACAAGGCAAATTGCTGGGAGGCAGAGGCAGATTTTTTTTTCTTGTGCTAATCAGGCTGTTTGCTGTTTGCTGCAAGAAAGTAAGTCAATAACTATAAATGCCTATAGAATGTTCAAATTATCAGACTTATTTTTTAAAGACTGCTTTATTATTGTTCTAGACAGCTTAACAAAATGAAGAAGCTTTTAAAATAAATGCTTGATCTGAAGAGGCCCAGCACTATTGTATCTTCTTTTAAATAGCAGAGAATAACTATACTTCCAGAAAGCACATCAACAGCATCTGTACAAGTATAATCTGAAATGTAACACTTCAAACAGTGTATATTGTCTGTACTGCTTGCTGTTTGTTACAAGGAGGCAAATTGCTGGGAGGCAGAGGCAGATATTTTCCCCTTGTTTTCCTCCCCAAAAGCTAGGTGCGTCTTATACTTCGGAGCATCTTATACTCTGAAAAATACAGTAAGTCTAAGTGCTATTGCTACTTCGACTCCCAGGATTCCCCAGCTAACCACTCCAATTCTGGGAAGTCCATTGAGATTGAGAAACACGGTGTAGGAAGTTAGCACCCATCCTTCTCCTAGAAGAATGAAATATTCTAGGAAATATTAAAAAGGCAGAATATTATATTTCCCTGGATGAGAAATGCCATAACAGGTTTTTTTTAGCCAGGAAGCAGACCCACTCTTAACAGCCCCCACTCTCCTCAATAGCTCACAGAACAGAGGTGGATTTCTGCTGGTTCGCCCTGGATCGGGTGAACCAGTAGTGGCCGTGGCGGGAGGGTCCGCCCACTCACCCGGACACTTCTGCACATGCACAGAAGTGTTGCGCAAGCACCGCGAACTGGTAGTAAAATAAATTGAAGCCCACCACTGCCACAGCAGATGTCTGCACTTAAGAGAGAAAGAGATAGCTAGGTCTATTCATAAGCAAATGCCCTCACCCAAGATCCTACAAAGGTAGGATTAGCTCTCTGCTCATCTAGCAACAGAACCCACCACATGGCACCTGGGGAGATTACATCACCCAGCAAGATTCAACCAAGCTTGGGACTCAAGGCACTACAACGTTACCCTTGCATGGCCCCATGGGAGTCTGACAACCAGTCAGAATACATTTTTTTTAAATACTCGAAGCCTGAAGTAATCTGAACTCAACTTTATTGAACAACTACAACTTAGGAACAGAATGCGAACAGAGAACATAGCCCGCCTGACACTTGACAGCTACTTGACAGCTGTCAGGCAGGAAACCAATCAGCGGTGCGCATTTCTCCCGCCGGCCGGCAGCCACGTCAGAGCCAATCAGCTGCTTCGGGCTCTGATTGCAGCTGCCGGCTGCGTCGGGAGGATGTAACATATTTCTTACACAGGAACAGGAAAGTTCTAGCTGGGGTCCAAGATAGGGTATAAATCTCTTTCTGTCTCCCACCGATGTGCTCTTTTCTTTGCCCAGGATCTCAAACCATGTGGTCCTGTCCACCATTAAACCATCTTTCCAAGCACCTTCCATGTTTCCAGTGTCTTTCTCCCCACTTGGAACTGAACCCAGATGGACATTTCTTCCATCAACTGCATTAGCAATAGCAACAGTAGTTAGTTTAGTTAGTTATAGTTTTATTGATTTGTATACCGCCCACTCCCGAAGGACTCCGGGCGGCTTACAATAAAACAAGGGAGGGGAATAATACACAAACAACATTAAAATATACAACAGTCACAATCTCCGGGGGGCTGAATATTACGAGAGCCCCCCGGCCTGCTGGAGCAGCCAGGACTTAACAGCTTTGCAGAAGGCCGGGAGGGTAGTAAGGGTCCGGATCTCCACGGGGAGATCGTTCCAGAGGGCTGGCACTGCAACAGAGAAGGCTCTCCCCCGGGGAGTCGCCAGCCGACATTGGCTGGCAGATGGAATCCGGAGGAGACCTAACCTGTGTGATTGAATCTGTCTATGGGAGATGATCGGCAGGAGGCGGTCTCTCAGGTACCCAGGTCCGATGCCATGAAGGGCTTTATAGGTAATGACCAGTGCCTTGAAGCAGATCCGGAGACTAATGGGTAACCAGTGCAGCTCGCGGAGGATAGGTGTAACGTGGGTGTACCTGGGTGCACCCACGATCGCTCGCGCGGCTGCATTCTGGACCAGCTGGAGTCTTCGAACACTCTTCAAGGGCAGCCCCATGTAGAGCGCATTACAATAATCCAGTCTTGAGGTCACAAGGGCGTGAGTGACTGTCTGAAGGGCCTCCCGATCCAGGTAGGGTCGCAATTGGTGCACCAGGCGAACCTGGGCAAGTAAGAGCAATAGCTATTACTATACAATAGTAACAGCAATCACTGTTGCTATTACTAATGCAGTATTTCTCAATCTTGATGGACTTCATCTCCCAGAATTGGAGTGATTACCTTGGGAATTCTGGAAGTTGAAGTCCGCATGACTTCAGGTAGCTAAGATTGAGAAACACTGGCCTAATGAGATCTACAAACGGCAGTATTATACATGGGTAGTCATACCAAAGACACAGATAGCTATGGATAATCTTTTCTGCAGCTGGGGATTTTTCTTTTAAATATAAATTGGCTTTTGACAGCCGCAGGGAGAAAGCAGATGATCCCTGCTGTTTCCAGAGAGGATGAGGCCATTTAAAAAAAATGTTTGGGTGGAATTTGATATTTTTTAAAAAGGATTTCTTTTGAATTTCTCCATTTTGTCACTAGGTTCCAGTGGCACAATTTATAGCAGCTTTTCAAAAAGAGCTGATGGATCTGCCAATCCCCAATTTAGGTTCTGGATTTCTTCTGTGGTGTCCTTTTAAGACACTGTAGCTCTACCTTTTTTTCTTGCCCAAAAATTTATACACTTGTTTGTGTGGGTGCATGTGTTTGTGTGTGCATGTACGTCAGAAGTGGTATTCAGCCAGTTCTGACAGGTTCTGGAGAACCGGTAGCGGAAATTTTGCTTTCTGTAGACGTTTTAGTTTGGAGTATTGGAAGAAATGTCCTTCTGGGTTCAGTTCCAAGTGGGGAAAAAGACACTGGAAACATGGAGGCTGCTTGGAAAGATGGTTTAGTGGTGGACAGGACCACATGCTTCAAGACCTTCAAGAGAAAATGGGGAAAGATGCTGAGAGTGCCTGGGTTTTATGCCCTCTCTGGGCTTTTGAATTTGAGCTTGTATTCTGATTGGTTGTCAGACTCCCATGGGGCCAGGCAGGGGCCACTCTGTAGGCTGTCCTGAGTCCCAAGCTTGGTTGACTCTTGCTGGGTGATGATGTAATGAAAGAGCTTCAGGATTCCTATTATGGCTCTGCCTGAAGGAGGTAGATCTTTGTTATGTAGAATAGACTGGCTCAGGCCTTAATGGCCCATTGACAAAGTGGGGGGGGGGGTGAGTTTCTGCCTCCTCTTTTAGGGAAAATATTCTGCCCTTTTAATATTTCCTAAAATATTTCATTTTTCTAGGAGAGGGGTGGCTGCCTACTTCCTACAGGAGAAAACAAGACTTGAGAGACTCCTGACCAGCATGTGGCATAAGCTACAGTGACTAATGATGGTTAGAGAAATGTGATATCCTAGAGACTCTCTGCTCCGAAGCTCTGAAAACACATTTGGCCAACTGCACTGTTTGTTTATTTGGTTTCCAGTTCATGCAGTTATTTTTCTGAGAGATTATTCTAAAAAGATTATTCCTGATGGATTTCTGAGGCTGATCCTAAAAACTATTATTTCTTTCATTGCAAAGCCTCCTTTCTAAAATCTGCTTATATTTTTCCTCTTGCTCCTTTTTTCCTCTTCTTGTTCTTGTTCTTCTTCCTCCTCCTCCTCCTCCTCCTCCTCCTCCTCCTCCTCCTCCTCCTCCTCCTCCTCCTCCTCCTCCTCCTCCTCCTATAGCAATAGCAATAGCAATAGCAGTTAGACTTATATACGCTTCATAGGGCTTTCAGCCCTCTCTAAGCGGTTTACAGAGTCAGCATATTGCCCCCAACAACAATCCGGGTCCTCATTTTACCCACCTCGAAAGGATGGAAGGCTGAGTCAACCCTGAGCCGGTGAGATTTGAACCGCTGAACTGCAGATAACAGTCCGCTGAAGTGGCCTGCAGTACTGCACCCTAACCACTGCGCCACCTCGGCTCCTCCTCCTCCTCCTCCTCCTCCTCCTCCTCCTCCTCCTCCTCCTCCTCCTCCTCCTCCTCCTTCTAGATCAAAAAAAATGGGAAAGGAACGTTTATGAAAATGTCGGCACTGAAGATAATGAGACCATCTTAGATCTTTGCACACATCTTCCAAAGATGATCTGGTCAGGAGTGTTAATGGCTCATATTTGCCTTTGAGATAATTTGGAGGAAAGAGTATCGCATAGTGCTGTTAACACCACCTGGTTTTCCTTGGTATTATTTTCAGCACAATTTTAAAGCACTTGCATAAGTCAGATACAACTTGGAAATAAATAATATGAAGAGGCAAAAAATAATAATACAAATTGACAATTGGGGATTGTCCAGTGGATCTGGTGGCAAACTCAGACAGTGAGGAGGTTGAGGAGGAACATGAGCCAGTCCTGGAGTCTGGGAAAGGCTCTGATGAGGGCTCTGTGTCAGAGGCAGAGATGGGGCCAGGGCCGTCCAACACTTATCAGCTGCCTTCGGAGTCAGACATCAGTGAGGCAGAAGAACAAATGGAGCCTGTTTCCAGTGTGTGCATGCGCAGTGTGTGGGGAGGGCATTGCATTATGGGTATAGGCACACACACCCTTTTGGTACCTGAGCAGAAAAACGTCCGCTATCACTGCTCTAACAGTATGTTGTAGAGCAGCTTTCTGTATTTCGGTAATCTCCTCGGGGCATTAGATCAGTTTGCAAAGGACTTTCAAAATCAGGCCAAGAGTTGCATGAAAGAAGAGCTTGGATCAAAACTTAGCAGTAAATCTCACAGCTTTAAAATTCTCTCGAAGACACTTTGGCCTTGAAGCTAAGAAGGTTTCAATTATTGACATAACTGACATCTCTGTCCTGAGAACTGAGTGGCCCTTGGCTCATCTCTCACACAAGAAGACTCTGAAAGCTACACATGACCTTAGGCTAACAAGGTGGCCCACCCTAAGTTTAGGGATGTAGGATTGCTGATGTAGAACTGTCTTATTTGGCCCCCAGCAAGATTTGTTTCAGCTGCTTTGCTCTACTTAATGATCAGCTTGGTCCTAAGTAGCGTCTTGTAAAGAAAATTAGACGGGGATTATTTTTACTTCGTTCTTGATAAGGAGACGGCTGACAAAAAATGTGACCTTTCTTTCCACAGGCTCAAAATTGGCAGGATCGTTTTCTTTCTCCCTGCATTTGAACAAGGCGATACATGTTCAGGGCTAAAACGACCTTTCTAAACACCCTCTTTGCGTTCAAACTTTTTCTTTCACCCGATGGATATACGTATCCCAGAAAGCTATGGTTGTAGTACTACTGCACATCATTGTGTTATGATTAAAGTTGTTGAAATGATGGCAAATTGGGAATGTGGTCTTGTCATTACCTTATCTGTTGTGGCCCACCAGCGGCCAGGGGAGCTGGCAGCAGATTGGAACAGTGAGGAGGTTGGGGAGGAAGATGGGCCTGTCCTGGAGTCTGGGGAAGGCTCTGATGAGGGCTCTGTGTTGGAGGCAGAGAGGGGGTCAGGGCCATCTGACTGTTATCAGTTGCCTTTGAAGTCAGACATCAGTGAGGCAGACAAACAGCTGGAGCCTGTTCCCAGTGTGCGCATGGGCAGAGTTGCCAGACAAAGGGAACAGCTAAAGAACAAGGGCCAACTTGAGAGTAAGGCCACAGGTGGGCAGTGAATGGCCCCTCCCAGAGGAAATAAAAGAGGGGTGAAAGGGGAGTGGAGTTTGCAGGAGACAATTAATTCACTTAATGTCAGCTCTCCAATCTGGATAAGGTCTGTGACTGTAAATCCTCCCTTGAAAGACTTTGCTGGATGTGAATGAACAGAATTCACAGTGAATTAATAAAAGGGGTTTTGTTGGGACCAGGAGTTTGTTTCATGCTCTTGGGAAGCCTCAGTCAGAACATTATCAGGGTGCCCTTGGTGAAGGCACTATGGATCCTAGGAGGGATGATCTGACTCTCTGAGGGCAAAGAGGCAGAAGATCTCAGAATACCTGTTAGGCAGGAAGGCACCAGAGACAGCACTTCAATAAAAGAAAACACTTGCCATTCAGAGTTGAAATGAAGAATCCTTGGTGCTCTCAGAACTGGATTGTTTTCTTGCAGATGTTTCATTATTCAAACTAGGGCTAGTAAGGAGTGGGGTTTGTTCTCAGTTTATATTCTACTGCAGGAATGTCAAACTCACTGCCCACGGGCGGATGCATATGTGCTGTCCATGACCGGTTTAGCGAAGGGGAAATAAGTTGTGATACATCATATGACAGATGCGAATTTGACACTTCTGTTCTAGTGGCTTAACCCTAACCCTAACATAACGCTAACGCTAACGCTAACGCTAACGCTAAGGCTAACCCTAACCCTAACCCTAACCCTAACCCTAACCCTAACCCTAACCTAACCCTAACCTAACCTAACCTAACCCTAACCTAACCCTAACCCTAACCTAACCTAACCTAACCCTAACCCTAACCCTAACCTAACCCCAACCCTAACCCTAACCCTAACCCAACCCCAACCCCAACCATAACCCAACCCAACCATAACCCAACCCAACCCAACCTAACCCTAACCCTAACCCTAACCCTAACCCTAACCCTAACCCTAACCCTAACCCTAACCCTAACCCTAACCCTAACCCTAACCCTAACCCTAACCCTAACCCTAACCCTAACCCTAACCCTAACCTAACCCCAACCCTAACCCAACCCCAACCCCAACCCTAACCCAACCCAACCCCAACCCCAACCCCAACCCTAACCCTAACCCCAACCCCAACCCCAAGCCTAACCCCAACCCCAACCCCAACCATAACCCAACCCAACCCCAACCCCAACCCCAACCCCAACCCCAACCCTAATCCAACCCAACCCAACCCCAACCTCAACCCCAACCCTAACCCTAACCCTAACCCCAACCCCAACCCTAACCCTGTCAGGGCTGGGGGGATGGTCTGAGAGGTTCTTTGGATGGGCTGTTTATTGATACTTCATTCAACAGTCATTTAATTGGGGTATTGGTTTTTTTTTCTTGATGAGGTTAACTGTGGCATTAATTCAGTGGTGAGTTCTTATTGGTTCAGACCGGTTCAGCCGAACCAGTAGTGGTTTGGCGGACTGGGTCACTGGAACCGGCAGCGACCCAGGCCTGCCACACTCCGGAACCGGTTCTCCGGGCAGTGCCGTCAGCACTGCCATCTTCACTTTTGTGCATGCGCAGAACAATTTTAATTGCACTGCGCATGTGCATGCAGCACTCATCAAGCACATGCACGAAGCACACACATGAGCGAACCGGCAGTAGTGCCTGCCGGAACCTATCCCCGCATTAATCTATGCCTCCTCTGGATATTAATTGCTGCTGGGGAGGTGTTTGGGTCTTTTTGTTCCCCTTTTGGCTTGCTGATTGTCTCTTTTGCACAGTGCGTAACTGTTGCTTATGTCTATGGGTCTATGGATGGCCAGCGCATCAGGCTTCTAGAAAATCTCTAGCATTTTTGCACTTGGTTTGGTCTAGGACTGTGATGGCAATTCTACGGCACTCGTGCCACAGGTGGCACACAGATCCTTCTCTGCGGGCACACCAGCCATCACCCCAGCCCAGTTCCACTGCACATGCGCGTGCACCTCTCACTTGGCAGCTGATCTCCAGGTCTCTGCTGCACATGCACGGGGGGCGGGGTGCATGTGCAGAGGGCGCTCGTATTGCATTTGGGGGGGGGCACACACTTTGGGCAGTCGGTCTAGGACTAGTGTCTCCTTCCCAGTTCACAGAGCATAGCTATGGCTACGCAGATAGCTGCTTTAATCTGGTAGGATTTCTGCTTCTAAGTGCACAGCGATAAAGAAACTACTCAGAAGTAACTCCACATGTTGTTCTTGGGGCCTGAGAGTCTGAAAATCTGAAAAGGGGTGCCTGGTATATATTTGCTCAATCTGATGCCCTTCGTATGTGTTGGATTCCATGATCTCTGTCTGGTCGATGACTCACACCTGCCTTGGTGTTTGGATGTCACCAAGTTGGCAAAATGATGGTTAGCATAACTGCTGATGCTTCTAAATTCATCTCTCCCCCCCGCCCCGACTTTATGGCAGACAATTTGCAGCTTCTTCTTTTACAATAACATTTCCTTTCCCTCCTTTCTTTCTTTCTTTTTTTTTTTTTCCTTTTTGTTAGTGTTTGCGGGAAGACAGCTTCAATGAATGTGGCTGTCATCAGATAATCACATCTCTGGGGGATTATAGACATCTGGCTATGATTTATAAGATCCCAAAGGATTGATTTCTCCTCCCCCCACTTAAAGATAAGCATACCCCCTGCTGTGTTTTATGATTTGGAAAATACAATCTAGGCTGCTACTGCTTGCAAATACCATTTACACGCCGGGGTTTATTTTACTCTACTCGGCTGCATCTTTCAATTGTGAAAGGGAATGAAGAGAGGTAGAGACGTAAACTGAGACCCATTTCCAACAAGGTGTAAATGGAAGGGAATCATTTTCACTTGTTCCTCAACGTCCTGGTTTGCTTCCCCAGCCCCCAAACAATTGAAGGAAACACACAAATGCCCCCTTTTCTTTCAAAAAGCCACAGCAATCGAGAATATGATACGTGATGGGGTTTTTGTTTGTTTGTTAAGTGCTTTTCTGGAACCCCACTGAGATGGACTTGGAAGATTGTTTTGAGATTTAAAAGTAAAGTCTCATTTGACCTGAGTTTGATTTCTGCTGATATGAACCATGTAGCATCCTTAGCAATAATATGGAAGTCCCTTCCCTTCTTCTGCCCTGCCCTGCCCTGCCATCCCCTCCCCTTCCCTCCTCTCTTCTACCCTCCCCTACTGGTCAATAAGTTGAGAACTGGCTTAGTAACACTCAGACAATATACAATATAAATATTACATTAAACTGACTGAATTTGCACAACTGCTCAATAAACCAACCGACCAAGAATAATACTAAATGTACAGATGCAATTATTAGGTCCAATTAATACTGAGAGCTTCAGTGCTTCGTTTGTACAATATACTGAATTTGACCGGTTTAAGTATGGCTCTTCCTTTCTTTTTGGAATTCCTCCCTCCCTCCCTCCCTCCCTTCCCTGTCCTATAATGTTGGCTCTTCCTTTCTTTTTGGAATCCCTTCCTTCCTTCCTTCCCTCCCTCCTTCCTTCCTTCCCTCCCTCCCTCCCTCCCTCCCTTCTTTTTCTGTCCTATAATGTTGGCTCTTCCTTTCCTTTTGGAATCCCTTCCTTCTTTCTTTCCTCCCTTTCTCCCTCCCTGCCCCTCCCTCTCTTCTTTTCTTCCTTCCTTCCTCCATCCCTCCCTTTCCCTACCTCCTTCCCTTTCTCTCCTTTTCTCTTTCCCTCCCTCCCTTCCTCTTTCCTTCCCTCCCTCTTTCCCTTTCACTCCCTCCACACCCTCCCTCCCTCCCTCCCTTCCCTATTCTCATAATGTTGTCTTACATTTTAGGGTGCTGTGGGAATCCGCAAAGAATAAGGGTTAATCCAGTCACCTGATTAAATTGTCGTGCGACCACAAAGAGAGGCTAAGAAGTGGCACTTAGAGAATGTCAGTTTCCGAGCTACCCATTTCATGAGCTCCCTTAGAGATCAATGGAAAAGAGTGCGGGGTTGAATCACTGTTTGTAATTGAATGTACATGAGGAAGCAGAGCCCTCTAACCAATTTGTGCCTGGATTCCTAAGTGTCCCTTCACTGAAGAGGAGAAAGCTTCACCACAGGAAATTCAGCAGAACAGGTGAAGCTGATATCACTCGGATCAAAAATGGGCAGTGGATTAAATATGGAATTTTTGGATTTAATGAGTTCTCCCTCTGGATTTGTCATTAAATTCAAACGACAAGTTGCCCTGTTCTAGTTGCCCTGTTCTCTCCCACTCTTTTAAGATGTATGGATTTGCAAAGTCTCTCAACGTTTTCTGTTTGAATTAGGCTGATGCAAGCAAAAGAGGCTCGTGATAGCAGAAACACGATAATTTATACTTCTGGTTAGAGGAGGACTCAGAGAAAGAGTGCAAAGAAGAGCAACAAAGATGATTAGGGGACTGGAGACTAAAACATATGAAGAACAGCTGCAGGAACTGGGTACGTCTAGTTTGATGAAAAGAAGGACTAGGGGAGGCATGATAGCAGTGTTCCAATATCTCAGGGGTTGACACAAAGAAGAGGGACTCAAACTAGTCTCCAAGGCACCTGAGGGTAGGAGACAAGAAGCAATGGATGGAAACTAATCAAGGAGAGAAGCAACTTAGAACTAAGGAGAAATTTCCTGACTGTTAGAACAATTAATCAGTGGAATAGAAGTTGCCTCCAGAAGTTGTGAATGCCCCAACACTGGAAGTCTTTAAGAAGATGTTGGATAACCATCTGTCTGAAGTGGTGTAGGGTTTCCTGCCTACGCAGGCGGTTGGACTAGAAGACCTCCGAGGTCCCTTCCAACTCTGTTATTCTATTCTATTCTATTCTATTCTATTCCATTCTATTCTATTCTAAAGACAAGAAGATCTACCCCTGGTTGCACAAATAGGATTTATTTGGGGCGCTGTGCATCGCAGCAATTCCCTAACAAGGTGAGTGGAAGGGGCATAAGAGACACCTTTGAACTGGAGAATCACCCCTGGAAAGCTAAGGGATGGAAGAGGGGGGAAGAGGAGCGGGAAGGAGTGAGGGGGGGGAGGGAAGAAGAACCCCCGCCCTTCTCCAGTTTGTCAGCCACGGAGCACATCTCTGACTTCTGAAACATTTTTCCCCAATTATTTTTGTAAAGTATTGATTGCAATTTAATTTTGCAGGCCTGACATGAGAAGCGCTTTCCGCTGAAGGCTCTCACAGGAGATTGTAATCAGGGTCTAGCCTGAAGGTGAAGCACAAATACAGAGGGATTAAAAAAAAAAAAGAATATATATATATATATATATATATATATATATATATATATATATATATATATATATATATATATATATATATATATATATATATATATATTTCTCTCTGTTTCCGTCCTCTCCATCAGTACCACGATTGGAGCAGAGAGCATCCTCAAGCAGATTAATTTTTGACGATGGGATCGATGAGCGATGCGCTCTCTATTCTCTCCGGCTCCTCTTGTGTATCTCTCTCTCTCTTTTTTTTTTCCTCTCCTCCTGACACCGAGCCATCTAATTTGCTGTTTATCTTTAGCTTATTGAGTGCTGAGCATTGTTAAATCATCCCTTTCAGCTGTTTAATTTTGGAGGTGAATCTGCGCTCTCCCCTCTCCTTCCCAGAGTCTTGGCATAACTCTTTCTTTCTCTCCCCCCCCCTACCCCGCCCGGTCCCTTAAAAATGAGCAAGATGATGGGCGGACGGCCGCCCGCTCCTGACATCGGGTTACTGCTTCTGAGTCTGTTAAGTACTCCAAGGTACAGTTAGAGCACTTTCGAGCTGCTTTTTCTGTGCTGCTAGCCATAGATCAGAGGATCTCTAGGGAAATCATTACTTGCCATTATTATTATCCCGAGCACCTTCATCTATCCTCCCTTGTTTCCTAACTCCATCGCTTGATGAACTGCTTAGATGTGAGGACACCTTTAACTCAGGGCCTTGCCATTAACCCTTTGGGGGCCGTGGGGCCTCCCGCTCTCTTCTTCTTCTCCCCCCCCTTCTGCTGCATTCTCTCTTTGATAACTCGCTAACTACGTGCCTGGTTTTCAAAACCGGCCAGGCCGGCTTTCATAGCATCTTCTGCGCAAACACCGCGGTGCTATCCTTGTTAATTGTCAGTGACACTTTAAGAAAAACCAAACCAACCTGGTTCGTATCCACCTTACATCAGATTTAAATCCAGCTGTTTGTTTGTTTTTAATTGTTTCAAGATGCTGTTTTTAATTAGGGGGGGCTTTTGTTTTAGGAGGGGGTGGTTAGAGAAGAGTGAGAGTGATTGTTCTGATTTTCAGATGCAGCGAAAGAGCCGTTGGCAGGGCTAGAGAAGGAGTGCAAGGTGAACAGAGGTGAGGATCAGGGGGGAACATCTGGAGAAGAAATGGCCAAGGTGATGTGCCATAACCTTCCATGGCAGGTCATGGATAGCCTTCCACATTCAGATTCGAGCGGGTGATGGGTGATGCAGTACTTCTGTTCTGACCTAGGTTTCCCCAGCAGCATGAAGCCGAGTCCTCATCCCAATAAACCCCTTTTATTTAATTTACAGTGAATTCCTCTCCAGCAAAGTCTTTCCTCTCTCAGAGTCTTTCAAGAGAGTTCACAATTACCAACGTTTATCAGGCTTGGAGCGTGGCCAGGCTGATACCTTTCACATGCTGCAACATTTGGCAAGAATGCAGGAATACAATACAGTGCAATAGCAGAGTTGGAAGGGACCTTGGAGGTCTTCTAGTCCAACCCCCTGCCTAGGCAGAAAACCTTATACCGTTGCAGACAAATGGCTATCCAACATCTTCTTAAAGACTTCCAGTGTTGAGGCATTCACAACTTCTGGAGGCAAGCTGTTCCACTGATTCATTGTTCTAACTGTCAGGAAATTTCTCCTCAGTTCTAAGTTGCTTCTCTCCTTGATTAGTTTTCACCCATTGCTTCTTGTTCTACCATCAGGTGCCCTGGAGAATGAACTAATTGTCTCCTGCAAACTCCGCTTTCCTTTCGCTCCTCTTTTATTCCCTATGGGAGGGGCCATTCATCGTCCACCTCTGGCCTTACTCCCAGGTCGACGCCTGTTCTTTAGCTGTTCCCTTTGTCTGGCAACTCTGTGCATGAGCACACTGGGACCAGGCTCCAGCTGTTCTTCTGCCTCACTGATGTCTGACTCTGAAGGCAGCTGATAACTGGCATACGGTTCTGCCCCCCTCTCTGCCTCCGACACAGAGCCCTCATCAGAGCCTTCCCCAGACTCCAGGACTGGCCCATGTTCCTCCCCAACCTCCTCACTGTCCGAATCTGCTGCCAGCTCCACTGGTCACTGGTGGGCCACAACAACTTCCATGAAATGAATCATGGAAGTAGTAAGCAAAAAAAAAAATTCCTACAAAATTTGCAAGAAATATTTTCTCCTTTTAGTAATATATTATCTCAACTTACTGTACTAATTTGCATACTCCAATTACAATTCATTCCTAATCCTGTAGAGATACACTCAGAATGTAAAATTGTCACCCAGAATAAGCATTTTCGGCAGGCTATGTATTAAGGAAGACTCAATTCCATACCTTAAACCACATACATACATTTCAGCGTGGAAATTCTGATGAGTTACTTAAATAAAATGCTTTTTATATATGCAAATATAAATTAAAACAACGTTGAATCCTAATATGTGGATAGTCCAGGGTGTTTTCCCTTAACATTTGACATTAATGGATACATTTGGAATTTTGAGAACTGTCAACCTCTTAAGTAAGATAAGAAACACAAGATAAACTCTTTTTACCACCTAAACCATTTATGGAGGCCCCTTTCTAAGTTACTTTCCCTGCCTGTTACTTATTTGTGGGCTTCACAATTCAAACATACCACTAGATGGCAGTAGAGACACTTTTTTTTCACCACCTTGTTGCCACCTAGTGGTCATTCAGATTTCTGTCCACCTTCATCTTTCTCCAGATTTATCCAGAATAAATCCTCTGAAACGATTTATCCCATTTTTTGGGGGGGGGGGGCCATAACAGAGTTACATAGTTTCTTTGCTGAGTTCGGTATGTCCCAGAAAACGAACACTAAACAAAGAAACAAACAGTCAAGGTACACATAGAAATAAAAATTAGTTGCTTTCAGGAACCGAGAAGCTAAATTGTGGTGGAGGAGACTTTTAAAAACAGGAGGGGAAACTATCTTTACCCCTTTGTAGACGATTCAGTCATCAATGGATGACTAATTTTTATGTAATCGTTTCATGAAAGCCTTGTCTTGTAAGATCAATGTGGAGCTTACCATTCATGATGATGATGGATGAGATCTTTGTAGCTCAAGATCTGGACTCCTCAGGTTAAACTCATATCTCTTGCCTTCTTGCATTATTTGAGAAGATGAACTGTAATCAAATGTGGTATTCAGCCAGTTCTAACCAGTTCTAGTGAATCGGTAGAGGAAATTTTGAGTAGTTTGGAGAACTGATAATTACCACCTCGGGTGACCCCGCCTCCATCTATTCTCTGCCTCCCGAGTCCTAGCTGATTGGCTGGGTGGTTTTGGTTTTTTTTTTGTTGTTGCCCTGCATAGGAGAATGGAGCTGAAAAGCAAGTTAGTGGGATGGGAAGGGAATGGGGATTTTGCAGTAACCTTCCCCAGGAGTGGGTGGGAATAGAGATTTTGCAATATCCTTCCTCCAGGAGTGGGGAGGGAATGGAGATTTTGCAGAAACCTTTCCCAGGAGTGGGGTGGGAATAGAGATTTTGTAATATCCTTCCTCCAGGAGTGGGGAGGGAATGGAGATTTTGCAGTATTCTTCTGCCAGGAATGGGGAGGGAATGGGGATTTTGCAGAAACCTTCCCCAGGAGTGGGGTGGGAATAGAGATTTTGCAATTTCCTTCCTCCAGGAGTGGGGAGGAATGGAGATTTTGCAGTATTCTTCTGCCAGGAGTGGGGAGGGAATGGGGATTTTGCAGAAACCTTCCCCAGGAGTGGGGTGGGAATAGAGATTTTGCAATTTCCTTCCTCCAGGAGTGGGGAGGAAATGAAGATTTTACAGTATTCTTCTGCCAGGAGTGGGGAGGGAATGGAGATTTTGCAGAAACCTTCCCCAGGAGTGGGGTGGGAATAGAGATTTTGCAATATCCTTCCTCCAGGAGTGGAGAGGGAATGGAGATTTTGCAGTATCCTTCCCCTGCCACGCCAACCAATCCATGCCCACCAAGCACACCAGGCCCACTAAGCCATACCCCCAGAACCGGTAGTAAAAATTTTTGATTCCCACCACTGACCGTAACGTTCCAGATCGTAGGGAATCTAGTAAGTCCTGAAGCAGAGATCAAAATATCTTCATTCGTTTTCCAGAGACTACTTTCTGCAAAGCTCAACATGGCTTGTTCTTGTTCTTACTTGATGTAAAAGTGAATTCAAGTTTCTGTTCTTTATATAGAGGCGAGCACCATTCTAGAGGAAACGGAACTGGGGGGGAAATTGAATAAACAAACAAGCAAATTCTGGGCACTCCATAAGTATTAAACAGGGATAACAGAGGGATGGAATATAATTTAATCATGTTCACAATAGAACTTGCCCCATTTGCCGTAACTGGGAGCCGAAGCTGTCTAAATGAATCAAAGTTTCAACTGCAAAAAAAGAGGATGGCCTCAGAGAGGCAGCTTTTTAATATAGAGAAGCCTGTCCATTAATTCAACTGGGTGCCAGCTGAAGAAGATGGGACTAACCATGTTCTGGTGCTTAGCCACAGGGCAAATAGAAATGAATGTGTCAGTGGGCAGCCTGGATAAGGAAACGGCTTCAGAAATGAATGTAGCATATGGGAGTATGAATTTAAATCTCACTTAAACTAATAATAGCCTGTCTCCCGCCCCCAAAATTGATTGTGTTGTGCATTTGCATCCCCCTTACACATAATGTGACCACCGAGAGCTTGGAATTTGTAACTGTCCAGTGACAGATGTCTGAACATCTGGTTTCTACCAGTATTGGTGACTTCAAGGAATTCCTTTAATCAGGGGTGGGATTCAAGAATTGCAGCAATGGATTCGCTGCCCCGTTGCTAGGTGAGTGTAGTCATGATGGGCGTGGCCTAGTTGGCCACCTGCACCATGGGGGGGGGGGCTATGAATGTGGCAAGCAAAGTGGTAAAATGAGGCAAAATTCACTTAACTAATGTCTCACATAGCAATTACAGAAACTCTGGACTCAATTGTGGCCATAAGTCGAGGACTCCTGTACTTGAATTAGAACCCTTGTTCCCTTATATCAGTGTTTCTCAACCTTGGCAACTTGAAGACGTCTGGACTTCAACTCCCAGAATTCCCCAGCCAGCGAATGCTGGCTGGGGAATTCTGGGAGTTGAAGTCCAGACGTCTTCAAGTTGCCAAGGTTGAGAAACACTGCCTATATGAATAGTTTTTTTTTTGTCAGGTTAAAATTACAATTTGTTTTCTCCTTTCAGAAAAAAAAAGATTTTAAAAAATGTCTAAGACCTTCATGGTCCAAGAGGGGTTTTTGACATTTTTCTCCCCTTCTAAAAGGAAGCCGTGTCAGCTTTTTCTGGACTATTAAACACAGGAGTGGGCTGCTGGAGATTCGCACGGGTTCAGGCGATACTCTAGCGAAGATTCTGCACAGTTCGGCGAACCCCCAAATCCCACTCCTGGCTGGCCCCATCCACATCACCCCTCCCCTCCCACCCTGCCCCTCCCAGGAGTCTCCATGTGGCCTGTTCATCATGCCAAAAAACTGCAGGGCACATGTGGAGGTTCAGGAAGTCTGGAAACGGGTCTGTTTCTGGCCTCCAGAGGGCTTCCGGAGCCCAGGGAAAGCAGTTTTCACCCTCCCGGAGCCTCGAAGAAGGTTCCACCACAAAACCACGTTCGACTAAAGCACGCTCGATGAAACCGCGTAGCTGACGTCATCACAGGGTGACAACAGCGCGGAGACAGAAGCACGCTGTAAACGCTAAACCTAAAATTAACCCCTAAACCTAAACCTAACCCCCCATAAACCTAACCCCCCTAAACCTAACCCTTAACCTAACCCTAAACCTAACCCTTAACCTAACCCTAAACCTAATCCTAACCCTTAACCTAACCCTAAACCTAACCCTAAACCTAACCCTTACCTTAAGTTGAATCGGCTTGCTTTCAAAGCGCTATTTAAAGCGCCCTTCTTTCTCCGCGCTCACTGTTGTCGCCCTGTTGATGACGTCAGCGACGCGGTTAATCGGGCGCGCTTTAGTTGAGCACGGTTTTGTTGTGCCACGCTCGAGGAAAGCCTCCAGAGCCTGGGGAGGGTGAAAAACGGGCCTACCGGAAGTCGCAGATGTTCAGAAATGGGCCTGTTTCCGGCTTCCGAAGGGCCTCTGGAGCCCAGGGGAAGCAGTTTTCACCCTTCCAGAGGCTCAAGGAAAACCTCCAGAGCCTGAGGAGGGTGAAAAATGGGTCTACCGGACATTCCATGTTTCCAGATTCTGCAGTTAGAATCTGGCTTCCCCATTAATGTTGCTCATCAGAAGGTCGCAAAAAAAGGGAACACATGACCCCGGGACACTGCAACCATCGTAAGTATGAACCAGTTGCCAAACATGCAAATTTAAATCACATGATCATGGGGATGATGCAACAGTCATAAGTGTGAAAAATGGTCATAACTTGTCACTTCTTTTCAGTGCCATTGTAACTTCAAAATTGTAAATTGAGGACTATCTGTAATATTTTTCTGTCCTGACTTCATCGTATTTTGCTTTCTGGCTCTGTCTGAAATTCAAGAGTGAAAAAAGGAAGGTTCTACATTTAGGCAAGAAAAACGAAATGCACAGGTACAGTATAGGTGGTACCTTGCTCAACAGTAGTAACTGTGAAAGGGATCTTGGAATCCTAGTGGACAACCATTTAAATATGAGCCAGCAGTGTGCAGCAGCTGCCAAAAAAGCCAACACAGTTCTAGGCTGCATAAACAGAGGGATTGAATCAAGATCACGTGAAGTGTTAATACACTTATAATGCCTTGGTAAGGCCACCCTTGGAATACTGCATTCAGTTTTGGTCACCACGATGTAGAAAAGATGTGGAGACTCTAGAAAGAGTGCGGAGAAGAGCAACAAAGATGATTAGGGGACTGGAGGCTAAAACAGATGAAGAACGGTTGCAGGAACTGGGTATGTCTAGTTTAATGAAAAGAAGGACTAGGGGAGACATGATAGCAGTGTTCCAACTGTGTTATTCTATTCTATTCTGGTGGATTTTTTTAAAGGGTGGGCCTGAATAAGCCACACAGACACCAAGTATGCCCACCAGCCTCAAAAGGCAATTATGTCTTCTACTGATGGAATAAAAGACCCATATTTTGTGAATAAAAATTCATGTTGGACAAAGAGAGGCGAAAGAGACTCATATTCCTCATACCCAGAGCTACAAATTTGGCCCATGTTCCCCATTCCCCCTTGCACAAATTGCTATGAATCTAGTAAAACGTCAAATGCCCCAACTCATCTCAAAAACTTCCAAGCATTTTCAATCTGGGTGGTTGCTTTGCTGACATATTTTTGCCACGAAGTGAGTGATGAAAGCAGATTTGCACAATCAGACTTATGTGGAAAGTGATGAGGGGAAAAAAACAACCTCCACCATATCCAGCTATATCATTTAGAGGACTACAATCACGCAAAACTAAATTACAGCAAATGAAATCAAGATGATGGCATGAAGAATGAGATATCAGCTTAATTCTCCACATTCCTCGGAGCAGCCCAACCTAACAATGGCCCTGTTTTGTTGAGAATTTTTATTCTTCAGGATTTAACTGTCATATCTGAGCATAAGCTCTGAGTGAATAGGATCCTCTCCTGCCTTTAGCCTTGCACAGAGTATTTTTTATGAGCTCTAAAATAAGCCAAGAATACTAGAGTCACCTTTGTGCATCTGAACTAGAGTGGGATTAAGCCAGTGGTGGGATCCAGTGGTGGTTGCTGTGGGTACGACCCGGTACGGCCATACGGTAGTGGCCGGGAGCAGCTGAGAGAATACCGGTACTGTGGCTCGTTTGGCCTGCCTGAGCTCTATAGGCTGTTTTTAGGCCAAAAGGCACATTCCGCATGTGCGCACAGCTTGCGGTGCCTGGGCATACCCCAACAAGCAGCTGGGTGTTGCAGGGACGGTGGATTGTGCATCCGTGCATAGCGTATGTCACATGCGTTCACAGTGGACGTCAGGCTAGTGCACAGATAGGGCGCGATCAGCATACCGGTAGCGACAGTAAGAGTAACCCACCACTGGTGAGATCCTAGCGGTTTAACAATCAGTTCAGTGATCGTGCGCTTCGCTGGGGTCGATAACAGCTGAGGCAAGGCAATCCACTCTGTCGCGTGGACTCGGCTGAGAAGATATAGGTGAGTTAAGCGCAGGGGCGGGCAGGCAGGCCCACTTTATCTTCAGAGTGAGCCAGTTCACTCCCAGCTGAGGGTTGAAAGTACTGGTTTGCCAGAACCCGTCTGAACCGCAGAATCCCACCCCTCGGCTAAGCCAATGACCAATTTAGCCAATTCAGGGGATTTGTCAGGTGAACATCTAATAAATTCTGATAGAACCAAATCATGTTGGATGAGAATGGCCATATCTTGGAGTAATGATGATGCTTGTAGAACTCTACTTGTGGACATCAATTGGAAATCTGATATAAGCTGTGCTTCTCTACTGTCACTGGGGTGGGGGTGATTATATATTGTATTATTAGTTTTATTGTTTTAAATGTGGTTTTATATTCTGTAAGCCACCTTAAGTTGCCATGGGCAAATAGGCGGAAATATTGAATGAATGAATGAATGAATGAATGAATGAATGAATGAATGAATGAATGAATGAATCAACCCTGAGCTACATATAGTCTCTTCTATTGGTAATGTAGTCAACCAATTGCAACACAGAGAGAAATTTCAGAAATTGAATCCTGGTTGGAAGACCTGGCCCTCCTTACTCTAAGACTAAAGACCACAGGAACAGATATTTGGACATCTAATTTCCATGCTTGTAGGTCAGGAGATCTAAATAACATGAAGAAAGCCGATGTGATAATTCTGTTATGCGGAGGTGCACAGAAATAACTCTCCAGGAGGAATGAGGGAGTTGTTATGTGAAACACCAGGTCAGAAAGAGGAGAAGGTGAGAAAGAAAGTCAAAGTTATCCTGCCTTGGCTTCTCTGTGTAGAATAAGGGGGCAAGAGGGAAAATCTGTTGGGCTTTCCAGGATCTGTTATTATATCCTGCCACAATAACACTGAAATTCTATTAGTCCATATGGAATCTGCTTCTGACCTGGTCTATCTTGAAGGATTGGCATCAATCTTGAAAACCCAACAGAGTGTCTTACTCTCTCCTACTTATACCAAAGAGCATCAAGATACCCTCAGTTTCATAGGGCAGAGCTGGCATTCACATAACCACTCTGTCATTCCTCCAGAAGGATATATCTCTGTATTCCTTCCTCTATGTGTTACAAAACACGTTGTTGTGGCCCGCCAGGCTCAGACAGTGAGGAGGTTGGGGAGGAACATGGGCCAGTTCTGGAGACTGGGGAAGGCTCTGATGAGTGCTCCGTGTCGGAGGCAGAGATGGGGCCAGGGCCATCTGACAGTTATCAGCTGACTTTGGAGTCGGAGATCAGTGGGGCAGAAGAACAGCTGCAGCCTGTTCCCGATGTGTGCATACGCAGAGCTGCCAGTGAAGGGAACAGTTAAGCAACAAGGGCCGACTCGGGAGTAAAGGCCCAGGTGGATGGTGAATGGCCCCTCCCATAAGGAACAAAAGAGGAGCGAAAGGGGAGGGGAGTTTGCAGGAGACAAGTAGTTCACTTAATTAGTATGAAGATTTGTTTGTGACTCTCAGAGACTCCTTGCCAAGTATTTCTTGTACAGGTGGAAGATATTGGCCTGGCAGCTCTCCAAGCCTGATAAGGTCTGTGGTTGTAAATTCACCCTTTAAAGACTGTTTTGCCGGGACTTCGCTGGATGTGAACGAGAGGAATTCACATTAGCGTAATAAAAAGGAGTTTTGTCAGGACAAGGAGTCTGCTTTGTGATTTTAGGAAGCCTAGGTCAGAACACATGTTGGGAATATAGAAAGAAGTTTGAGAGAGAATAAATTATAAACAGTTTGGTGCCTTCCAGATATAATTGGAATGCAAGTTTCCAAACTCCAGCTGGTACAATGGCTGTATCTTGGGGAATCCAGGGATTTACTCTGAATATATCCGGAGAGCTACATTGAAGGAGATTACAGGTAGTCCTCAATTTACAGTCATTCATTTAGTGACCATTCGAAGCATTGAAAAAAAGTGACTTGTGATCATTTTTCACATAATGACTGGTGCGGCATCCCATTCAGATGCTTGACTCCTGTTATGACGGTTGCAGTGTCTTGGGGTGGTATGATCACCTTTTTATGATCTTCTGACAAGCAAATGTCAGAATGAGGAAGCCAGATTCACTTAACAACTGTATTAGTAACATAACGACCTGCAGTGATTCACTTAACAACTGTTGCAAGAAAGGCTGTACAATAGGGGAAATTCACCTAAGAGTCTTGCTTAGCAACAGAAATTTCGGGCTCAGCTGTGGTCCTAGCTGAAGACTGCCTGTACAGATTTGACATTAATGTTATGAATTAACCGAGTTAGACCCCTTTTATTGTCATATGTGTGGACTTGTATGAAAGGAAGAAAATATTGGAAGAAAATACATCCTTGGTTGGAAAAGATGATTAACAACACATAGATCTGAAACCAAGATATATTTTTGTTGGATATAAGGCCGGAGGGTTATGATAAAGGGACTATATATTTAGTTTTGCATGTACTGAGAGCAGCAAGGATTGTATTTGCACAATATTGGAAAATGAGAACACTCCATCAGATGAGGATGTAATTCGTAAATATTAGGACTGTGCAGAGATGGATAGATTGACTTTAAAAATAAAAGACAAAGAAGACACAGAATATGACTTGACATGGAATAGATTTTATGAGAGGATAGAGATAAGAGGTAGAAATTAGAGGAAGGAAGATTATTGCTATGTATGAATTAAATATAAAATGCTTATAATTATAAATATGCCAATAAATTAACAGAAATATGGATAAGCTAATATAAAGAGAAATTGAGCCAAAACTATTCTGTTTTATTATTATTATTACTAGTATATGCGTTAATATTTTGTTTGTTCTCCTTTGTTCTCTTTTGTAAATGAATACCCTGACAATACACTGTATTCAAAACATTTATGAATTTTTAAAAAAGGTAGAACCCCTTCTTTTTCATTTACGTCAGGTAAAGTAAACACTCCTTCACTGTTCCTTCGCAGAGTCATATCACCATGTTTTCAAACTGTGTTTAGGAACTGGCAACTATTATTCTCATGGAGAAGAAGATGAAGAGGACATTGGTAGTGGACTTTATGAAGAGGAACGTGGTTGAAGCAGAGGTGGTATTCATCATGTTCTGACCAGTTCTGGAAAACCGGTAGAGGAAATTTTGAGTAGTTTGAAGAACCAGTAAATACCACTACTGACTGGCCATGCCCCATCTATTTTCTGCCACCTGATCCCAGCTCACTTGGGTGGGAATGGGGATTTGCAGTATCCTTCCCCTGGCATGGGAGGGAATGGGGATTTTGCAATATCCTTCCCATGAAGTGGGATGGAATGGGGATTTGCAGTATCCTTCCCTGGAGTGGAGAGGGAATGGGGATTTTGCAGTATCCTTCCCCTGGAGGGAGAGGGAATGGGGATTTTGCAGTATCCTTCCCCTGGAGTGGGGAGGGAATGGGAATTTTGTAGTATCCTTCCCTGGAGTGGGGTGGGAATGGGGATTTTGCAGTATCCTTCCCCTGGAGTGGGGAGGGAATAGGGATTTTGCAGTATCCTTCCCCTGGAGTGGGGAGGAATGGGGATTTTGCAGTATCCTTCCCCTGGAGTGGAGAGCAAATGGGGATTTTGCAGTATCCTTCCCCTGGAGTGGGAGGGAATGGGGATTTGCAGTATCCTTCCCTTGGGGTCGGGTGGGAATGGGGATTTTGCAGTATCCTTCCCCTGGAATGGAGAGCAAATGGGGATTTTGCAGTATCCTCCCCTGGAGTGGGGAGGGAATGGGGATTTTGCAGTATCCTTCCCCTGGAGTGGGGAGGGAATGGGGATTTTGCAGTATCCTTCCCTTGGGTCGGGTGGGAGTGGGGATTTTGCAGTATCCTTCCCTTGGGGTCAGGTGGGAATGGGGATTTTGCAGTATCCTTCCCCTGGAGTGGAGAGGAAATGAGGATTTTGCAGTATCCTTCCCTGGAGTGGAGAGGGAATGGGGATTTTGCAGTAACCTTCCCCTGGAGTGGAGAGGAAATGAGGATTTTACAGTATCCTTCCCCTGGAGTGGAGAGCAAATGGGGATTTTGCAGTATCCTTCCCCTGGAGTGGGGAGGGAATGGGGATTTTGCTGTATCCTTCCCTTGGGGTCAGGTGGGAATGGGGATTTTGGAGTATCCTTCCCCTGGAGTGGAGAGGAAATGAGGATTTTACAGTATCCTTCCCCTGGAGTGGAGAGCAAATGGGGATTTTGCAGTATCCTTCCCCTGGAGTGGGGAGGGAATGGGGATTTTGCAGTATCCTTCCCTTGGGGTCAGGTGGGAGTGGGGATTTTGCAGTATCCTTCCCTTGGGGTCAGGTGGGAATGGGGATTTTGCAGTATCCTTCCCCTGGAGTGGAGAGGAAATGCGGATTTTACAGTATCCTTCCCCTGGAGTGGGGAGGGAATGGGGATTTTGCAGTAACCTTCCCCTGCCATGCCCACCAAGCCATGCCCACAGAACAAGTAGTAAAAAAATGTTGAATCCCACCACTGGGTTGAAGGGCATTACCATGGATGTGCATGTATGTGTGAGCATACACATATACATATGCATCTTAAGGTCTCAATTTAGGTGTAAACATTTCTGGACAATATTGCTCTATCCTATTGTAGGTCTTGACAATTAGTCCTCTACCCATCTCTACAGACCTGCCCTGTGGAGTTATGCGCTTCTCCTTGTAGAGTTGCTTCACCTGATAGAGGCAAGGTATAAAAGGGCACCTACAATGTACAGAGAGAGAGAAAGATTTCATGAAAATCCCTTCTCTGTGTTTGGGTCTACCCCCTCCCACCCCACCCCCCAGCTCTTAATGGTATCAGCAAATCACTTCATTAAATATGAATTGCTCATGGCTATTTCTTCAAAGTAATTTCACACTGCAGTTTGAGTCTGTCCTTTTGATGCAGGCAGTTTCCCCAGGAGTGGAATAAATAGGATTTTGGACAAAATATTCAATGCCCCCCCCCTTTTTTAAACTTCTGTTTTAGCGTGAGCTTCCTGAGGCTGAAGGCCAATAACTACATTTCTCAAGTCTTTGTTGAAACCATTTCCCATCTTCTTTGAGCCCATGCAAAAAAAGTCACACGTAGCTCACACTCACTCACACTCTCTCTCCTACCATCTGTCTGTCATGTGTATGTGTATGTATGCATAATACAATAGAATACAATAGCAGAGTTGGAAAGGACCTTGAAGGTCTTCTAGTCCAACCTCCTGCCTAGGCAGGAAACCTTATAGCATTTCAGACAAATGGCTACAACATCCTCTTAAAGACTTCCAGTGTTGGGGCATTCACAACTTCTGGAGGCAAGCTGTTCCACTGATGAATTGTTCTAACTGTCAGGAAATTTCTCCTCAGTTCTAAGTTGCTTCTCTCCTTGATTAGTTTCCACTCATTGCTTCTTGTTCTACCCTCAGGTGTCTTGGAGAATAGCTTGACTCCCTCTTCTTTGTGGCAACCCCTGAGATATTCGAAGATTGCTCATCTCTCCCCTAGTCCTTCTTTTCATTAAACTAGACGTACCCAGTTCCTGCAATTGTTCTTCAGCTGTTTTAGCCTCCAGTCCCCTAATCATCTTTGTTGCTCTTCTCTGCACTCTTTCTAGAGTCTCCACATCTTTTCTACATTGTGGCGACCAAAACTGAATGCAGTATCCCAAGTGTAGCCTTACCAAAGCCTTATAAAGTGGTATTAACACTCCAAGGGAATCTTGATTTTATCCCTCTGTTTATGCAGCCTAGAACTGTGTTGGCTTTTTTGGCAGCTGCTGCACATTGCTGGCTCATATTTAAATGGTTGCCCACTAGTCCACTTGTATGTATGTATCAGAGATGGGTTGCTCCTGGTTCAGCCGGTGGCGGGAGGCTCTGCCCACCCACCTGGATGCTTCTGGGCATGCACCAGCACAAGCGAACCAGTAGTAAACTGGTTAGGAACCCACCACTGGTATGTATGCAGTGGTGTGATTCAACCGCTGTAACAACCAGTTTGCTGAGCACGCACAATACTACGGAAAATCCTTAAAAAGCAAAAGCAGTATAGGTTCTGCTTACCAAAGGGAGGAGAAGAATACAATGGGCTCAATAGCAGTAACTGTGAGAGAGGTCTTGGAGTCCTAGTGGACAATGACTTAAACATGAGCCGGCAGTATTCCCGTATTTGAGGGGCTGCCCAAAAAAAGAAGGGGAAGAGTTTCAACCTATTTTCCAAAGCACAAGAAAGCAAGATAAGAAACAATGGATGGAAACTAATCAAGGAGAGAAGCAAACTGGAACTAAGGATAAAATTTCCTAACAATGATTTTCTCATGAACCAGTGGGATACCTTCCCTTCGGAAATTATGGGTTCTCCATCATGGGAGGATTTTAAGAAGACACAGGACAGCCATTCGTCTGGAATGGTATACCGTATATACTCGAGTATAGGCCGAGTTTTTCAGCCCACTTTTTGGGCTGAAAAAAGCTGCCTCGGCTTATACTCGAGTCAGTGAAAAATTTGCCCAAATGGAGGAGAAAAAGGGCGCCCCTTTTTCTCCTCCATTTCGGGACCCAGTGGAAGTTCTCTGCGCGAGGTGAAATGGCCGGCAGCAGCCTCACTCTCCTGCCGTGGCTTCCGTTTTCAGTCGCGCAGAGAACTTCCACTCGCTTCCCGGCTGTGTTCTGATGCGGGGGAAAGAGAGGACTTTCCTTACGCCCGCATCAGAGCTGGACGTAAAGACTTTACCCCATTGATGAGGCGGGCGGCGCGGATTGTAGCAAGGACGGCCGCCGATCGCAGCCTGGCTGCGCTGGCGGGGACGGGCGGGGCGGGGTGGGATGAGACTCCCCACTCGCCAAGATGGTAGGACTCCAAGTCCCATCCCCTCCACCCGTCCCCACCAGCGCAGCCCCTGCCGCATCAGCCGGAATCTAATTTCCCCCTCATCAGAGCTCGGCGCGGATTGTAGCAAGGACGGCCGCCAATCGCAGCCCGATTGCGCCAGGGGGTTCCGCTGGTTGAAAGAAAGTCCTTCTTTGCACCAAGCGCTTTTCCCTCCCAACTAATTATAACTAAATATTAATTAGATAGATCAGTGTTTCTCCACCTTGAAGACTTGAAAATATGTGGACTTCAACTCCCAGAATTCTGGGAGTTGAAGTCCACACACTTTCAAGTCTCCAAGGTGGAGAAACCACTGAGATAGATGATCCACGGTGTTTATTTTTGGAAAAAAAGCGCCTCCTGCTCTGACTGCCGGGAACGCGATCGCGTCCTCTTCTCCTCTCTTCCCCCCACCCCGGCTGTTCCCAACCGGGAATGTTCTGGCGGGCTAGGCGGAGGGCTGCGTGTGCATGCATGTGTGTCAAGGTGGGGAGGCTAAGAGGGTGAGGTGAGATCCTGGCGGGGACCGCATTTTCACCCGCCGAGCTTCCTTTTCCCCAGTCTTTTCCTCCGCTCGCCGATTCCTTTCTCCCGTGGCTGACAGGTGGGTGGGTTTCCCTCCTCCTCCTCCCTGCTGGACGTGGATCTGCGGCGTGGTGGCCGTCCTGTTGCCCGCCGGCAGCAGGTCGCGGCAAAGAGAGGGAGAGGGGAGAGAGAGAGAAATGCCGGCCGCTCCCCGGCTCGCCTCTTTTTCCCGGGATCGCCGTGATGCTTTGAGTTTTCCTTCTGCGGAGGTGGGGTGGAAAGAAGAAGAAGTGGGGCCCTTCCCCGCTTCTTCTCGGACTACCTAAGCGTTGGGTGCGCTGTCCCCATCTGGGAAAGTAGTGCTGACTCATCAGGTGTCTGGGAACGGGTGGGGCTGAGGAGCGGCTGGGGGTGGGGGGTGTTTCACAGAGCGGCTGGGGGTGGGGGGTGTTTTACAAAGGGATGAGGTGGACTGAATTACCCCTTGTATCTGCTGCCTTGTTAGTGATTGTTTTGTTTGCAGCTATAATGATGGTGAAAAAGACCTGTAAAGCAAAGGAAAACTGAATAGGATCCTCAGCCCAGTCACAGTTTCATTTAACAACCATTTAATGACCAAGATACTAGTCCCCAGTTAGTTCACTAAATAAGGATTATCTGTAACTGTTCTTTGGTATCCACGTATGCAAAAAGACTGATAGCTGTAGGATGAGACCAAGCTGAGCCCAAGGGAAGGGTCAAACACATCAATGGCCAACGTAATTGTTTCAGGGTTCATTTTATTTACACCAAATATATTCATTTAAGAAATTGGACAGCACATTCCTTTATTAGTTTTCAAATTCTTTCTTTAAAGATACCATGGTGGAATGTAACATGCTGAAAGCAACAGTGGCAATGGGATGCTTTTGTGGCCCTTTGGGATAACCAAGAAATAAGTGTGTGTGTGTGTGTGTGTCAGAGAAGAATTTTTAACACAGGTATGTTGTACATGCATACATTTGGACAAACTTTGCAGAAATCTCCTCTTTTTTAAGTTTTATTTGGCATCATTCAATAGAGCAAAGTCTGAAAATGAAAGCTGCATGCTACTGTAGGAGTCCAACAGTTTAGCAAATAAAAAGAGAAATTAGTGTTCCAGGGAGATGAATTTAAACTGCATGGAGGATGAGGTGAGTGAAGTATTTCATTGAATACACCGGTATTGTGTGATAATAATTTGTTATCCAGAGCAAATTTTTACAATGGCTACTGTATATTTAATGGGCACAGGCAGGCTGTATATGTTATTCAATGGGCAATGGCAGGCTGTAATTAATGGACACAGGACAGGCTGTATATTCAATGGGCACAGGCAGGACACTGGTAGAATGTATATTATGAGCCTATGAGTTTTGAAGGATTTTAACTCGTGTTTTAGCTTGGTTGCTGAATGAGCTAAGGTTTTTGTACTTTTAAAGTTATTGTTGATACCATATTGTTTTTATTGACCCTCTTTTCCACTTACAGAGCTAGTTTACTGTTTTTCTTTGAAATAAATATTCAAAAACATTATGGTATCTATTTTTATTTTGAAATTTACCGGTAGCTGCTGCATTTCCCACCCTAGGCTTATACTCGAGTCAATAACTTTTCCAGTTTTTTGTGGTAAAATTAGGTGCCTCGGCTTATATTCGGATCGACCTATACTCGAGTATATACGGTAGTCTGCTTGAACAGGGTGTTGAGCTAGAAGACCTCCAAGGCCCCTTCCAACTCTGCTATCGTATTTGTTATTCTGTTCAGTTCTTTGCAAATTATTTTTTTTGTATGATCTGAACGTTTATTATTGTTGGTTTATTCATCCTGCTTATGCACAAATATTTTCACAGGGCTATTTAGTAAGCGGATGACACATCGTTGTGGCCCGCCAGTGGACCAGCAGAGCTGGCAGCAGATTCGGAGAGTGAGGAGGCTGGGAGGAACATGGACCAGTCCCTGGAGTCTGGGGAAGGCTCTGGACAAGACATCAGAGGCAGAGATGGGGCCAGGGCCGTCTGACAGTTATCAGCTGCCTTCGGAGGTCGGATATCAGTGAGGCAGACAAACAGCTGGAGCCTGTTCCCAGTGTGCAGATGTGCAGAGTTGCCAGACGAAGGGAACAACTAAGGAACAAGGGTCGACTTGGGAGCAAAGCCACAGGAGGACGGTGAATGGCCCCTCCCATAGGGAATAAAAAGGAGCGAAAGGGGAGTGGAGTTTGCAGGAGACAATTAGTTCATTCATGCATTCTTGCCAATATTGTGGCATCTGAAAGATATCAGCCTGGCCACTCTCCAAGCCTGATAAAGATCAGCAATTGTGAACTATCTTGGAAGACTGTGGGAGGGGAAAGACTTCGCTGGAGAGGAATTCACTGTAAATTAAATAAAAAGGGGTTTATTGGGATGAGACTCGGTTTCGTGCTGCGGGGGAATCCTCGTTCGGAACACATGTATAGATTTGAGAGATGGGCGGAGTTTCATTCTGGAGTACAGATTGGGAGTGGATCACAACTCAATTCGGAACGGAGGCTCTGGATTGTGCTGCGACACGCAAGCCTTTTGTAACTTTGACTCCTTTTATTTCCCTTTGAGTGAAATATCTTTATGTAAGTTTGGGGACTATATTAGACCTAGACACACTGACAAAAGTGTGTTTGGACTTAGCATGCCCTGCTTTTCAGGCAGCAGAATCCTTTTAATTAAAACCATTTTGGTAACAGGGAAGGGGGGGGAACACCCCAGTATGTGTAATTGCTAGCACCTGCTATGTGTTACTAACAGATGTTTTTTTACTTACCTAAGGGAACTGTTATAATTACACTATAAGCTTTGTGGAATGGCATTTAAACCAAGGTAGTGTAGAAACTTTAGGTTGGAGACTTTGGTTTCTTTTATTAGATGTTCCTCTCGGGGGTTGAGGGGAGAAAATGTGAAGTAACAAGGAACTCTACAAAAAAAATCTGCTCGTATCAGCCATATTTCACAATCTGTGGCTTTAGAATCTGCCTCGGAACATGGAGACAGACATGTGTTCTCTGCCAATGGTGGGCAATATGTAAAAAATCTCTCCCTTAATTAAAAAAAGAGAGAGCAAAAGCAACCACGAACAACAACTTGTTAAAACTTGATTTAGAATAGGGGTGTTAAACACAAGGACCGGGGGCTGGATCCAGCCGTGGGGTGTTTAGATCTGGCCCGGGGGCCGCCCTAGAAACAGCGAAGGACCAGCCCATGGTGCCACTGCCAGCAAAAGCGGAGGTTGGGAGTGGCCCTTCCTGAGCTCTGTTTTCACTGGAAGAGGGTTGCAGGAGGCTGTGGCTCAGGAGCTCAGGAGCCCTTTTTCGCTGGCAGAGTGCTTGGGCCATCACAGGCGCCCCCAACACAAGTGATGTTGAACTGCAGTGGTGGGATTCAGCCGGTTTGCACCTGTTCGGGAGAACCGGTTGGCAACTTTCTAAGTAGTTCGGGAGAACCGGTTGTTTGGAAGAAATCTCCTTTTGTTTTTTCCCCACTTTACAGGGCTAATCCTGCAAGGAAGGCAGGAAGGAAACATTCTGGTGTTGTTTCTAGCCTAATCTTTGTTGCCCTGCTTACAGAAACTGCCTCTCCAGTTAACCCTTATTACATGTAACAGCTAAGGCGAAGCGTCCATCGACCTGAGTGACCTTGAGTTGGCCACGCCCACTCAGTCACATGACCATGAGCCCCACCTACCCAGATGGTCATTAGGGCAGAGAACCGGTTGTTAAATTATTTGAATCCCACCACTGTTGAGCTGGCAATGCCATGGTGGCAATGCCCCCATGGCCAACCACCCACCCCCAAACAACTAAAAACAAATCAAAAGGGAAATGTTTCCCCTTTTACAGTTGAGCATCCAAGAAGGGACAGGAAATGGGAAAGAAAAAGATGGGAAGATGGAAGAGAGCAAGGGAGGAAAAAGAAGGAAAGAGGGGAGGAGGGAAGGAAGGAAGGAGATTATAATGAGTGGGTGGGTGGGTCTGGGGGAAAGTCCTGCCTTAGCACTTGGCCACCACAGGTGCCCTTGACACGAGTGATGTTGAGCTCATCACACCCCTCATGGCCCCCCAAGGGCAGAGATAACCCTGATGCGGCCCTTAATGACATTGAGTTTGACACCCCTGATTTAGGATATCAGTTGAGGAAACCCAAAGACCAACTGAGCTGGCTTCTTCAGAGTTGGGAAGATGAGAAGCTACTTGTAGCCCAGAGTCCATTTTTTTCTATGCCTTTATTCCCTTTCCGCTCCTTAGTGTTGCCAATAATTTTGAAGAAAAAGAGAAGAGGAAGAGGAAAGAAGAAGAAGAATTTATATCACTCACAAGAAGGAGACCCACATGATGGTTCACCAGATAGTCAACAGATGACCAAGTAATCACTCGACATCTAATTTTATTCCCTCCTCTTTTCCAGAAAACCACCTTGGGAAAATAGATCTGGAAATTTCAATCTACAGTCTGGTGACCCTGTCCAGGACCGCGCGGTCCCCTAGGGACATAACCACATCAAAGGGTTATCGGCAGATGGAAGGCAAATAAATAAATAAATCACAAAATGTTGGCTGCACCTATGCAATTGAAGTCCATGACTTTTAAAATGAGCATGGCATGATAACGGCATGCAGATCCATCCCAACCCCAAGAAAAGAGCCGAGGTGGCGCAGTGGTTAGGGTGCAGTACTGCAGGCCACTTCAGCTGACTGTTATCTGCAGTTCAGCGGTTCTAATCTCACCGGCTCAAGGTTGACTCAGCCTTCCATCCTTCCGAGGTGGGTGAAATGAGGACCCAGACTGTGGGGGCGATATGCTGACTCTGTAAACTGCTTAGAGAGGGCTGAAAGCCCTATGAAGCGTTATATAAGTCTAACTGCTATTGCTATTGCTAAAAGCTATTTGTCAGGCCTTTAAGAATCTTTGGCCTGCCACACTCTCATTTAAGGGGTGGGAGGGAATAGCAAGGGGTAGAATGTGTTGTTTTCAAAATAAAAAAATCCTTTCTAGAAGCTCAAGGTTATTCTTTGTCTCCGCACCTTTGCACCTGACTGGAAGAAGCTGGGTGGAGATGCCTGTGAGGAAGAAGAGGATTGGACCATGTGATGGATTTGTCGGTGTGGGGACAAGATCGTGAACTTTCAATTGGGTGAATCCCAGAAAGTTTCAGAATTGGGATTCCATAGCACGATGCCAACGTGTCTGTTTTATTAAATTGGAACTTTAAGGATAACTCTGCCTTGGACTCTGATTGATTCTGTATGATATTTGGAATGCTGACACTATTATTTACTTATTAAACTTATATTCCGTCTATCTCCCCACCAAGGCAGTCTTTTCTGAAGAACAAAGAGGAAGTTTTGCTTTCTTGTTTGGGATATATAAAGAAAATAGGAGGAGGAAGGTGTGTCCGATATGTTTGTCGTCTGAGTTATTTGTAGAAATAATAAAGGTGGGAACAAACAAACAAACAAACAAAACACATAAAGGGAAAAGTCTACAAGAAAACATTTACCCGAAATATAAATCAATATCAGGAATGAAAGACCAGATCTACACATAAAAGTCCAATTAAAGTGATTTATTGCTAAAAAGACTATGCGCAGAATCTTCTTAACTACCGGCCAATTAGATAAGGGTCAACGGAATTGGAGGTTGGACATAGTCCATTTGTGATACATAGGGATTCTAGACAGATCCTTCTATTGACCCCCATCCTTAGGTTTCGCCACTCGGAACAACACAGTTGGAAGGGACCTTGGAGGTCTTCCAGTCCAACCCGCTGCTTAAGCAGGAGACCATATACCGTTTCAGACAAACCACTATCCAATCTCTTCTTAAAAACTTCCAGTGTTGGAGCATTACACAACTTCTGGAGGCAAGTTGTTCCACTGATTAATTGTTCTCACTGTCAGGAAGTTTCTCCTTATTTCTAGCTTGGTTGTCTCCTTAATTACCTTCCATCCATTGCATCTTGTTCTGCCTTCAGGTGCTTTGGAGAATAGGTTGACTCCTTCTCCTACAAGCGATGTGTACAAAACCAACTAACAAACCCTAGTTAGATTCTGCTGGATCACTGCCAGGATCACTGGGTACTCTCCCCCCCCCCCCACCCACATCATTAAAACTATTTGCTTTTATAGTGGTGGTGCTTTCGCTTCTCTTTTGCTCGATTTTTAATGCATCATTTTACAACAATCCTGAAATATATTTCCAGCTATTTCTTCACCGTAGATGTCCTGTTGGGGTTTTGTTATCAAGCTTTTTAGATGTCTTCCTGACTTACTGGAATCCTGCTGAGTCCTGTAATTGATCTAATAGCTTTAAAATGCATTTGCACTTTACTTTTGACTTTACTAAAGAGCTAAAGTTAGCAGATCAAGTCTGCACCATCTGGGCCGTGGTGGCGGTACTCCTGTGTGGAAAGAACTTACTGTAGAGATGGGCATTGTTTTTTAGCTTTGTACACCACATCACAACACCACGAGTGATACTTTTTAACTTGGTGTCCCAGATTGTGACTTCAATGGAAGTCCGTCACAGTAAAAGGCGTGGCCACCAGAGAATAGCCTTCAAGCCTAGAAGAGCCTCAGGGCTGTGCATTACAAACATAGCAGCAACTACTGAACACACTTCAGTGGCCATACTACGATATGATTGGAAGGGCTACAGCGATGATTAGATAAACCTCACTGAAGATTGTGGAACAGTCCTGGAAGCGATCAACCTCATCCTCACACAAAAGTAGAATTGAATTGAATTGAATTTATTTCATTTATATGCCGCCCTTTTCCCCGAAGGGGACTCAGGGCGGCTCACAATCCAAGTCAAGGGAAGGGGTACAAATAAGGAATAAAAGACGAACAAAAACAATACATAATTTAAAAAGCACACAACAACCATACCATTTGAGGGAGGGGGCAAAGGCTCTTTAGCCCCAGGCCTGTCGGAATAGCAGGTTTTAAGAGCTTTGCGGAAGGCCTGGAGGGTGGTGAGGGTTCGAATCTCCACGGGGGAGTTCGTTCCAGAGGGTCGGAGCAGCCACAGAGAAGGCTCTCCTCCGGGTGGTCGCCAGTCGGCATTGGCCAGTGGATGGAATTCGGAGGAGGCCATCTGTGTGATCTAATCGGTCTATTGGAGGTAATTGGCAGCAGGCGGTCTCTCAAGTACCCAGGTCCAATACCATGAAGGGCTTTATAAGTGACGACTAGCGCCTTGAAGCATATCCGAAGACTGATAGGCAGCCAGTGCAGCTCACGGAGGATAGGTGTTACGTGGGTGAGGGATGGCTTGGGGGTACAGTTTGGAGGTGATTGGCCCCCTCCCATAGGACATAAAGGAGTAGCAAAGGCATATGAGCTTTTGTAGGAAGCAACTTGGTTCATGCTGGTCAGTTTACCTTCTGAAGCTCCGTTGTGACTCTTTGCTCCGTCTGGCCTTGCCAAGCTAATTGCCAATTAAGCCTTCGGCAGCGTTTTCAAAGAAGATAAAGGTGGGTACTTATCCGCCTTATCCCGAAGGACTTTGGCAGCTTGCTGTAGGACTCTTAACTACTATTTGGAACTCATTATGGGCTGTGAATGAATAGAATTCACAGCCTTTGAAATACAAAGAGGGTTTTTGGACTTAGTCGTGGGCGTTTTACTGTATCGGGAAGCCTAGGTCAGAACAAAAACTGTGTCAGAGGTTTATCAGTGGCATGAATGCTGCCATTCTTACTATCTGCCTTTCTGGAAACCAAGGAAGCTGAATGTTTATGGGCTCAATCCTAGACTGGTTCAGAACTATAAGAGCCGTGGTGGCGCAGTGGTTAGAGTGCAGTACTGCAAGCTACTTCTGCTGATCACCAGCTGCCAGCAGTTCGGCAGATCAGATCTCACCAGGCTCAAGGTTGGCTCAGCCTTCCATCCTTCCGAGGTGGGTAAAATGAGGATCCAGATTGTTGGGGGCCATAGGCTGACTCTGTAAACTGCTTAGAGAGGGCTGGAAAGCACTGTGAAGTGGTATACAAGTCTAAGTGCTATTGCTATCATGACGGTTGTAGAAAGTTAGTAAACCCCCCCCCTGAATAGTGAAATATTTTGGTAAGTATTTAAAAAAAGGCAGAATATTATATTTCCCTAAAGGAGAAAAAGGAGAAAGATGCTCTTAAAAGACAGAAAGCAGACTTAATCTCCCTGGCCCCAAACAAGCCGAGAAGGCAGATTTTAGAAATGCAGATTTCTTGAAATCCATCCAAGACAGGATATTTTGAAACAAAGGCAGAATGGTAGTATTAGCCCTCACTCAAGATCCAAAAGACAAAGCCACTAAGCCACCATAGGAATTGCCCAACATCCTTTCAGAACATAAGGCCCTTCATTGCATCATCTCAGAGCAGTCCAGACTTCAACCAAACCTGGGAGTGCAGACAAATATCTAGGATTTGCATTTCCTCTTTTGCCTATAGAGCCAGTTATGACCCCTACATAACCCCTACATGACCCCATAGGAATCTGACAACAGCCAATAGGATATGAAAGGACATGTTCTTCCACAGGAACAGGAAGCTCAAATACCTAAAGCCTAAAGAAGCCTAAAGCCTAAGAAGATATAAAAGCCTACACACTCTGTGCGGAAAAGTATAGTGTTTGAGCTGCACATTTTCATGCCTGAGCCAAAATTTTTTTAGCCATAATTGCCATCAGAGCAGATGTTGGGGAGGGGTGCAAGGAGGAAAAGGGTCCCCTCCTTCTCCCTCAGACCCCCAGGAAGGAAAGAAGGGAGGGAGGGAGGGGTAGGGAAAGGAAAGGAAATGGGAAAGAAGAAAAGGAAAGGATGAAAAAGGGAGGGAAAGAGAAGGGAAGGGAAAAGAAAAAAAGAAGGGAAAAGGAAATAAGGAAAGGAAAAAGAGAAAGAAAAGGAAAAGAGAAAGGAAGGAAAAGAAGAAAGGAAATGGAAAAGAAGGAAAGGAAAAAGAAATGGGAAAGAAGAAAGGAAAGGATGAAGAAGGGAGGGAAAGGGAAGAGAAGAGAAAAGGAAAAAAAGGAAGGAAAAGAAAAATAAGAAAAGAAAAGGAAAAAGAAAAAGGAAAAGGAAAAGGAAGATTAAAGGACAGAAAGGGAAGAGTGGAATGGATTGGTACTGCTCAAAAATCAAGTCTCAAGATCCCGTGGACCCCTTTGGCTCAGGCAGTCCAACTCCACACTGCTTCCGTCTCTCCGCAAAGTGAAGGGACACAGAAAGGCTGCTGAGCCCAGAACGGGCCTTCAGACGATGCAATGCCTGAGAAACGTGGGATGTGCAGAGAAATGCAGGCTACAACCAGCGAATCGCGTTTTCCCAGGAACCGACAAAGCCCCAGAGGACCAAAGAGAATTCTCCCTTCTGTAGCGTCATCGGTCTCCGGGCAGAGTCTTCCTTGACTTCACCTGTTGTAGGAGAGATTTTGGTGCAGAGAGAGGAGGGAGGGAGGGAGTGGGAATATTTTAAGTCATATTTTAAGACATTAAAAAACACTGCGCGGCAGTTGAAAACTGCTGCATGGCATTTTCTTGTTACATGCGCGGCCACACAGCTGCGCAGCTTAGAGGGAACATTGCGGCAAATACCACCTCTGGCTGGCCCCGCCCCCATCTATTCTCTGCCTCCCAAGTCCCAGATGATTGGAGTCTCAGCTGATCGGCTGGGTCTTCTTCTGTTCCCCTGCACAGGAGAACGGAGCTGGAAAGCAGGTTAGTGGGGTGGGGAGGGAATGGGGATTTTACAGTATCCTTCCCCCACAAGTGGGGAGGGAATGGGGATTTTGCAGTATTCTTCCCCTCCCATGCCCACCAAGCCATGCCCATCATGCCACGCCATGCCCTAGAACCGGTAGTAAAAATAAATTGAATCCCACCACTGGTTAGATTTCTTTTAGCCTGGTCTTAAAAGATCTCCTCAGAGGAAGAACTGATGTGAACAGGGACTAAAATTCTATCTAAGAGCTGAGTGGTAAACTTAAGCACAATATTTACTGAGATAGGCACCATACACGGGGGAGAGGGGACACAGACGTCATCGTTCACCAGCCTATATTGTCTTCCCTGACGGGAAGAAGCAGGACTACCAAAGATCTGAAGTCTGAAGTTTCATATTTCCTAACAACTAAAAAGTTGAAATAGAACCGTTAAGCATTTCAGCCTTTAATTTGTAACTTTGCAGACTACCCTTCTAGTAATTTGAAACATGGAAGTCCCTTCCCTCCTATTCTAGCAGTACAGAAAATCTCTCCTCTAAATGTAATATTTGCTTCAAGGGGGAAAAAAAATTGGGCACTAATCAAGTACTAATTGGGTGACATTCCACTTTGTGCCAGTTGTGATGTCAATAACTGTTAGTTTCTTCCCCATTGATTTGCATTTTTTTCCACCAAATGTTGCACATTAATTTGTTTATAAATATCAAAAGTAATTTCTACTTTGATTGTGAGACCCTTCCTTTTTTAATGAGTGGAATGAAATGTCAGTAAGCTTCTGCACATAATGTGTATGATCTTCACTGAGTTGTAACACACCCACACAAACACTCACACAGACATTGCATTGTCTCTTAGACCCAGCGGAGAACAACCTAATTGACAAGAGGAGGAAAAGCTACTTGCATATCACTCTTCGGCTTATTTGAGGACGAACAGGTGTCTCTTTCATGTCGTCTTCTCTCCATCCAGTAACGTAGATGGGGGAAAAAAAAGCAACTTGCACAATTGTTTAATTAGAAATCAATAATCTGCTAAGCCCTCGGCTTTGAGCAGTTGCCTGTAAAATGGGAATAACGGTGACAAAGAAAATAAGGACAACATTTTCGAGCTTCTTAACAGAAGAACAGAGTTGGAAGGACTTTGGAGAACTTTTAGTCCAGGGGTGTCAAACTCGATTGCATTGATGGCCGCATCAGGGTTGTGTTGGACCTCAGGGGCCAGGGTGGCCATAGCAGAGGTAGGTGTGGCCAGCTCAGCATCTCTCGTGTTGAAGGCACCTGTGGTGGCCAAGTGCTAAGGCAGGACTTTCCCCAGACTCAACCACCCTCTCATTATAATCTCTTTCCTTCCTTCCTTCCTTCCTTCCTTCCTTCCTTCCTTCCTTCCTTCCTTCCTTCCTTCCTTCCTTCCTTCCTTCCTTCCTTCTTCTCTTCTTTTTCATTCCCTCTTCCTTCTCCTTTCTTCTTCCTTCCCCCTCTTTCCTTTCTTTTTCCTTCCTTGCTCTCTTCTTCCCATCTTTTTCTTTGTCTTTCCTCTGTCTCCTTTCTCCCTTCTTGGATGCTCAAATGCAAAAGGGGAAACATTTTTCCTTTTTGTTTGGTGGTTAGTTTCTTTTGCTAGACCTCTGCCAGGGAAAACAGCCCCGGGGGGACGGGATGCCTGGCCCTCCCGAGCTCCGTTTTCACTGAAAGAGCACTGCAGGCCAGTCCTTTGCTGTTTGCAGGGTGGCCCCACGGGCCAAAGTTTAACACCTTTGTTCTTTGGTATTGGACCTGGGTACTTGAGAGTCCGCCTGCTGCCAATTACCTCCACTAGACCGATTAGATCCACAGACTAGGCCTCCTCCGAATTCCATCCGCCGGCCAGTGTCGACTGGCGACTACCCGGAGGAGAGCCTTCTCTGTGGCTGCTCCGACCCTCTGGAACGAACTCCCCGTGGGGATTCGCACCCTCACCACCCTCCAGGCCTTCCGCAAAGCCCTTTAACACTGGCTGTTCCGACACAGGCCTGGGGCCTAAACAACCGTTGCCCCTATCTCGAATGGTATGATTGTTGCGCTTTTAAATTATGTATTGTTTTGTGTGGTGTCAAACTGTTTGTATCCCCTTTCCCTGCTCACCTTGTGAGCCGCCCTGAGTCCCCCTCGGGGAAAAGGGCGGCATACAAATGAAATAAATGAAATGAAATGAAATGTTCTAGTCCAACGCCCCCCCCCCCCCTGCTCAAGCATAAACCCTATACTATTCTGGATAAATGGCTGTCCAATCTTTTCTTGAAGACCTCCAGTAATGGAGCACCCAAAACCTCTGGAGGCAAGTCATTTCACTAATTAATTGTTCTAATTGTCGGGAAATTTCTCCTTAATTCTAGGTTGCTTCTCCCCTTGATTAATTTCTATCCGTTGCTTCTTCTGGTGCTTTGGAGAATTGCTTGACCTCCTTGTCAGATAGCATCGAGTCATTGTTTGAGGATGTACAGGACACATGGCATTCACGCCTTTATGAAGCTAATCTTCCAATTGCCCATCGTAAGCATGGGTTAAATACCGCATTGGCTACGATCAGGTGATTTTACACACCACACACACACACACACACGCACACACACACACACACACTCTATATAAAGAGGCAGCATAATTTATAACTGCCATTTCTACAAGCTGCGTTGTAATCAAAGTGATCCAAGGGTGACTCATTAATTAATTGTCTTTTATTATGATGTGCTATTGAGTTAATGAGCAATTTGTATCAGATGATGTTCTGAACACATTGATTACATAAAAATTTTCAGAGAGCTTTCATCCAACGACACTGCAGAGAAGGGGAAGACGGCTCGGATGCTTCCGCTCGTCTTCTTTGCAAAGAATTTGTGAGATCATCGCAAAGCCGTTTTAGGGTGCCTCTCAATGGGGAAACCCCACAAGGCAAATCCACTTTGGTTTGTGACATCCTTCTTGGTCCTGACCAAATCCTTCACCCTCCAGAAGTCCCACCTTTGCTTTGAAATGCCTCTGGAGGCAAGCTGTTCCCCTGATTTGTTGTTCTAACTAATTATTACAAATTATTTCTATATTGGTTTCTCTCCTTGATTAGTCCCATCCATTCCTTCTTATCCTGCCTTGAGGTATTTTGGATGATAGGTTGACCCTCTATTCTTCGTGGCAGCCCCTTAGATGTCCCAAGGTGCTTTTTCAAGAGGCAACTGGACTTTCTATTTTTTCTTTGAAGACATTTGCTTCTCATCCAAGAAGCTTCTTCAGCTCATCCAAGCTAAAGAAGCTTCTTGGATGAGAAGCAAAATATCTTTAAAAAAAATGTGAGAAAGCCCAGTTATCTCTTGAAAAAAGCATGTTTGGGAACAACCATCACCTAGATGCAGTGGTGGGTTCCGGATCCCGTTGCAACCAGTACGTTGCAATAGCAATAGCAATAGCAGTTAGACTTATATACCGCTTCATAGGGCTTTCAGCCCTCTCTAAGCGGTTACAGAGTCAGCATATCGCCACCACAGTCTGGGTCCTCATTTCACCCACCTCGGAGGGATGAAGGCTGAGTCAACCCTGAGCCGGTGAGATTTGAAACAGCAGAACTGCAGAACTGCAGTCAGCTGAAGTAGCCTGCAGTGCTGCATTTAACCACTGCGCCACCTCGGCAACAGGGTCCAGCATCCACCATGTGCATGTGTGAATGCATACTTACTGCCCGCGATGCTTCAGCTGCTCGGTGGAGCATTGCACAGGCGCCATACGCTCCGTGTACATGCGCGAAATCCGCGATTAGCTCAAATACAGTAAGAAGGACAGGTGGGTCCTCTGGAGCACCATACCAGAATGGTAACTGGTGCTCCCAGCAGGCACCAGTATGTCCATACCGGGGCATACCGGTCATATACCACCACTACCTAGATGACTGAGAATCTCCATAGACCAGGGGTGAAATGCTACCAGTTCAGGCCATTTCTCCTGAACAGGTAGTAAAAATGCTACTCGTTCCCAGGAACGGTAGTAGAAAACACTAAAAAAGGTAAAAAGAAATGTTACGACAATCGCATGCCACACAGCTGATGTTCGGAATTTTTTTCTTTTACTTTTTAAGCATTTTTCTTTAACTACAGCAGGGACATGGAGTCACTAGAGGCAAGGAAGCCTCACCAGTCATGAGGAAAAGAAAAGAATTTTAAAGAATTTTTAAAAAATAATTGTTTTGGTCTTGATGGAATATTAAGCCAAAACCAGAGGTGGGTTCCTACCAGTTCGCACCTATTCGGTAGAACCGGTTCGTCAAATCTACCGAACCGGTTAGAAGAGGTTCCACCAGTGGACCCGGAAAGCCGGCCACACCTACAGAAGAGGTTCCAAACTTTTTTGAAACCCACCACTGGTCCTTGGATATGATTATTCTACACTATCAAGCTCATATTTATAAAACTCAGTGCCTCTGTGAAAGGTAAGGATGACTACTGCGTTTGTGGTGCAATCAGAACATTGCGTGTGTTGAAGTTGTTTTAACGCAACCAAAGATGCCTTTTAAAAAACAAGTTTACATCCTATTCTTATGCATGCCAGTGCTGTGTGTGAGGTAATTTAAGGTGGTCTGACAAGTGTCGTCGGCATCTTCATATCCGGTCACATGGGCGGCAAGCCACTCCCATCCGGCCACATGGCGGCAAGTCACTCCCACAAAGGAGGCCACACCCACAGAGTAGGTTCGAACAATTTTTGAAACCCACCACTGGCTAAAACCATGCACCAGCAGAATTAAAATTATGACTGCTTCTAATATTAATGTCCTTTCTTACAGGAAGAGGGAACAAGCCACTGAATTTTTTTGTTATCAAGTCAACTCTTATTGCACGTTTTCCAAACAATTGCAACCAGCAACCCAGTTGTGAAGACCCATGGTTTTAAAGTGAGAAATGGTGTGTCCTAGGCTTGTAATTTTACTGCCAGATTCTCCATTGACTTTGCTTGTTGGAATCTGGTAATCATGTGACTGCTAGATACCACAATGGTTATGCGAGGACTGGTTGTAAATTACTTTTTTCAGTGCTGTCCTAACTTCCATTATCAAACAAGACAGTTGTTGTGTTATTTTTTTCCCCAATATATTTTTATTATTTTTACATTTAAAACAATGCCGTATCGCGAAGTCGAAGTGACCATACATTCACATTACATACAGCTAGTCTCAACCATTAACAATTAGCCTACTTAATACATTGTCTATCCTTTGTCCAATCACAATATATACAGTTTGTTCCAGTCTTGTCACCTTGTCTTATTCCAGTCATAAAATCTGTTCCAGACTTCAAAATATTCTGATTCCCCTTTATTTTTAAGCTCAAGAGTGAGCCAATCTGCTTCCGCACAGGCCAACACTTTTCTGATTATATCTAGCTCTGACGGTGTATTTTCTTTTTTCCAATATTGTGCATAAGTTATGCGCGCAGCAGTTAGTACATGTATAATTAAATAAAGTGTATCTTTCTTAAACCCTTCCGGTATTATTCCTAGGAGAAAAATTTCCGGTTTAAACAAGATTTGGTCTCCCACCATTTGTAAGACAGTTGTTGTGTTAGGCCACCTATATGTTTTAACTATTTGAGGATTGTACAGACTAACAAGAGTCGGAAGGGACCTTCAAGGTCTTCTGTCCAATTCCCTGCTCAAGCAAGAAATTCGATATCATTTTAGACAATGGTTGTCCAATCTCTTTTCAAAAACTTCCAGTGTTGGAGCATTCACAACTTCTGGAGGCAACTCATTCCACTGGTTGTTCTAACTGTCAGGAAATTTCTCCTTAGCTCTAGGTCGGTTCTCTCCTTGATTAGTTTCCATCCACTCCTTCTTCTCCTACTTTCAGATGCTTTGGGGAATAGGTTGACCCTTTCTTCTTTGTGGCAGCCCCCCTAGATAATGGAAGACTGCTATCATGACATCCCTAGTCCTTCCTTTCATTAAACTAGACATACCCAGTTCCTGCAATCGTTCTTTGTATGTTTTTTCCTCTCAGTCCCTCAATAATCATTGCTGCTCTTGTCTGCCCTTTTTCTAGATCTCAACATCTTTTCTGTAATGTGGTGACCAAAGCTGGATGCAATATTCCAAGTGTGGCCCTCAGAGCTGCCGTGATAAAAGATTAGCCTGTATCAAGCCAAAGGACCCAATCAATCTTCAATTTGTGATTGTATGATTTTGCTGAATTTGCAAGCAACAATATTGAGCTGCACCCTGGCACTATTTTCTGTTGCTCTCAAGTCTCTAGTTGTCTGAATTGTTTTTTTTTTTTTAAAGGAAATGGCAAAATAAAAATAAAAACGTCCCAAAATGAGAGGAAAACAACCTATTAGGAAATGAATGCAGGCACCCTTGTTATAAAGAAAACAAGCGAGAAAGCCAGCAAACAATATTATCTTAACAGCTTATCATCCAGAACTCTTGTGCTGCCTCAAATTCAATTTAGCATGTGAGGCTAATAGTCATCTTTTTGTTTTCATTTCGCCTGAGATCATCATTTGGGCTCTTGCACCTCTGCGCATCCATCAGCTTGCTGCTGCGTGCTAAATAATGTTATCTTTTCCCCCCCTGAGCTTTGCATCTTTTTCTGACATGCAACGCATCCCACTCTTATGTCTGTGAAACTCATAGCTTTTCAGTGGGCCTGTCATGTAATAATGAGAGGTTAGATTCGCACAACAGGGCTTAGGCACAAAGATAAGATGGCATAGTTATTCAGAGGCAGGCTGTATGATCCTGGTATCAATATCAGCCGAGGTGGCGCAGTGGTTAAATGCAGTACTGCAGGCTACTTCAGCTGACTGCAGTTTCTGCAGTTCGGCTGTTCAAATCTCACCGGCTCAGGGTTGACTCAGCCTTCCATCCTTCTGAGGTGGGTAAATGAGGACCCGGATTGTTGTTGAGGGCAATATGCTGACTCTGTAAACCGCTTAGAGAGGGCTGAAAGTCCTATGAAGCGGTATATAAGTCTAACTGCTATTGCTATTGCTAATATTTGGATTCTCTCTGCTAGTTGAAGTGTGAAAGCAAGCTGAAGACCACCCCTTCGAGGGCCACCCAGGATGGACTTTGCAACACTTGAAACATGGTTTTTTGTAGTAGCGTTACACTAGCTAACCAACATGGGTTTTCCTGTATTTTAAATTTGCTTGTTGAAATATATTGCTAATAATTTGCCATAAGCCTTAACTTTCAAGAAAGTGTTGTGGCCCGCTTGTGGCCAGCAGAGCTGGCAGCAGATTCGGACAGCAAGGAGGTTGAGGAGGAACATGGGCCAGTCCTGAGTCTGGAGAAGGCTCTGATGGGGGCTCTGCGTCGGAGGCAGAGAGGGGGCCATCGGACAGTTATCAGCTGCCTTCAGAGTCAGACTTAAGTGAGGCAGATGAACAGCTGGAGCTGTTCTCAGTGTGCGCATTCAGAGTTGCCCAGATGAAGGGAACAATTAAGGGAACAAGGGCCAACTTGGGAATAAGCCCATAGGTGGACAATAAATGGCCCCTCCCAGAGGAAATAAAAGAGGAGCGAAAGGGGAGTGGAGTTTGCAGGAGACAATTAGTTCGCTTAATTGGTTCATGACTCTCCGAGACTCCTTGTCAGGTTTTTCAGATATCGGCCTGTCAGCTCTTCCAAGCCAGATAAGGTCTGTGACTGTAAATCCTCCCTTGAAAGACTTGCTGGATGTGAATGAGAGGAATTCACATTAACTTAATAATTAGGTTTTTTTGGTCAGGACAAGGAGTCTGCTTCGCGGTTTGAGGAAGCCTAGGTCAGAACAGAAATAGCCTGTTTCAGAAACTAGGACTAGCAGGAGAGCATTTGATATGTTGTAGATAACAGCTTCGTTTTTAGCTGTTCTTACATCCACAAACAAAGAAAATAGTCAAGCCCAACTTTGGGATGTATCTACCCAGACCGATTTTTGATGTTTTTCCCTTTGCAAATGTTTCTTTTACTTTTGCTCAGAATGCAATGCTCTTTTCCATGACTATGTAAATTCACATATCATTGATGCTTTAATTCTTGTAACTGTCAGATAACTATTTCTAAACCGATTAACTTTTGAAGTTCTTGTGCTAACTATAAAAGTAAAGGTTAAGTCATTTTTCCTGATTCCCCTTTTTCATAGGGTGACCCCACTTTATATTAGAATGCACTAACAAACTAATAATAAAATAAATAGGGGACGCTATGGCTCAGTAGCTAAGACACTGAGCTTGTCAATCAGAAAAGTTGGCAATTTGGCGGTTTGAAACCCTAGCGCTGCGTAACAGAGTGAGCTCCTGTTACATGTCCCAGCTTCTGCCAACCAAGCAGTTCAAAAGCACATAAAATGCAAGTAGAAAAATAGGAACCACCTTTGGTGGGAAGGTAACAGCGTTCCGTGCGCTTTTGGCATTTAGTCATGCCAGCCACACGACCACAGAGACGTCTTTGGAGAGCGCTGGCTCTTCGGCTTTGAAACGGAGATGAGCACTGCACCCTAGAGTCAGGAACGACTAGCACATATTGTATGTGCGAGGGGACCTTACTTAATAAATTACTTTTAAATAATCTTCTGACTTAGTTGCTTATTGAAAAACTTTAGCCAAAATCTAGAGCCAGATTTAGCCATCACCTTGCATCAAACATTCTCACCTGGATGGGATTGGCCTGCTCCCTTTGCTGCAGCAGAAACAGCATGCTGCAGATCTTGTCAGTCATGGAGTTTCAGCAGGCTGGATAGAGGAGGACATTTTTTGCTGTGGGTCCTGCCTTCTGGAACGCTGCGCCCCTTGAGGCGAAATCTGCGCCCACCCTCTTGGCCTTTTGAAAGAGCCTCAAAACTGGGTTTTGCGTTTTGGGCTCCAACTTCCACTCAGTAAATTGGGAAGAAGATCCTGCCCACGTGCCATTTAATTTTTTTGGTTTGTAATTTATTCACTCTCCTTTCACTTTAATATTTAGTGTTTTAATGTTGTGTGAAACAGCATGTAAGCGGCTCAGGGTTGCTGCACTGTGAGATGGACAGCATATAAACTCAATGAATAAATAACCAGCCAAACAAATAAGCAACTATCATGTTTCTCCAACCAGAAAATAAGCCCTAGCATGATTTTTAGGATGCTTGTAATATAACCCTGTTGTGGCCCAGCAGGAGCCGTTGGAGCTGCAAACAGACTCCGATAGCAAGGGACCCTATGAGTCGGCTCTGGAAGATGTGGAGGACCCTGGGCAGGGTTCAGATAGCATGGACCAGAGAGGCTGGTTGGCCACCAGGAGGCGCCTGAGGCATGGAGCAGCGGTGAAAGCCAAAGGGAGTTTGTCCCTGACGTCAGGCCCTGGAGCAGTGGGGAGGAGCTAAGGGAGGCGGTCCCTGACGCCAGGCAAAGAGGGGCAGATAAGCACCGGCAGCAACTAAGGAGATATAGAAGATAATTGGGGCCAGGTGGTTGTGATTAGGCTCCTCCCAAGAGAGTATATAAGAAGAGATTTTGGGAGAAGGCTTTTTGCAGGACACAACCATTATACTAAAGCTGGAGAAACTCTTGTGTGTATTTCTTATCTGTGGAAGTCTGAATTGCTGCCAAAGTCTTGTTGGTGTGTTAATTTACTGTGAATAAATTGTCTAGCAGTAATCTTGTGTTGGTGTGACTCACCATACAGAGGGGGGTCAGAACATAACCCCTACCCCCAAAACAAGTCTGTTAAGATTGTCAGCCAAACGGACACATTAATACCGTATTTCCCCCAAAATAGAACCTAATGTGTCTTTTGGAGCAAAAATTAATATAAGATCTGCTCTTATTTTTGGGGAAACACATTAGTTTCACTGAAAAGTAGTCAATGGTGACAAAGGGAAACTAGTGGTATCGCTCTGATATGACCAGAAATAATTGAATTTGCGCACTTTGGTTTTTGCAATGTTGTACTTGCATTCTTTTTCCAAATGCAAATGTGTTCAGCATCTTTCATAGCACTTTGCCTTGTTTGAGAAATTTGCGGTGAATTTCTATGCAAATTTCTCAAACAAAGCAAAGTACTACGGAAAGATGTAAGATTGTATAAGAATGCTCTCAAAATGCTTTTTTGCAGATCATTTGCCTAACGCTTGCATGTATGTGCACTATTTATTTTTAAAATGGATCACGGTATTATTCCACCTTCTAAAGGAAGAATGATTGTGTTTCCCTACGCTTGTTCGTGTGGAAGGTGCAACCTAGGTCGGCTCATATGACACTGTGAATGAAATGAACTTGGCCCTCGTTTGCGGGTATCAAAGCCTTTGTGTAAACGATAAACCTGGCTGCAGGAATTGCATAAAGTAGCCAGGAAGGGAATAAAACCATAAAAGATTTCCTTCGGACTGCAACACCAAAAGGGAATACAGTTGTCCTCTTCCCAGTACAGAGAGAATGAAGCATCACTTTGCTTGGCAGACCAGGATAACTGATGAACTGGTGCCAAGCCCCCTTAATTGGAAGGCTGTGCGTAGAGCAATAGATCATGAAATTGGGAGCCCAGGAAGGCGTCCTGCTCAACTCACAAGGCATTTATTTGAGGACTCCAAATGATACCCAGCGGGCTGGACAAGGAGCAGTCCTAATGCAGTTATGGTGAACCTTTTAGATACCAAGTGCCCAAACTGTGTGCGTGCGTGCATGCATGCCCAAACTGAAAGGTGCACATGCGCACATGCACAAACACATGCATGAACATGCATGCACATGTGCGGACATGCATGTGCACATGCGCAGCAGAGATCCAAAGACCAGATGGCTGGTGGGAGGCGGAGTATCCCAACACCGGAAGTGCAGTAAGTGGTAAGATCTTTTTCTTTCGTGAGCTTCTGTTCCATCGTTTGCAGGGAAATAGAAGCTCACTAAAGAAATGCCATGGAGCTCCGATCTGGGCCGATGGTGCGCATGCCAGCAGAGAGGGCTCTGCATGCCACCTCTGGCATGCTTACTACAGGTTCGCCATCACGGTCCTAGTGTTACCACCCCAAGGAAATTGTGCAAGCAGAGAAGTTGTGCATCTCCCCATTTCAGTTGATGTTTTTTTTTTTCTGAACAGCTCTTGTGTACAATGCACATGGCCCAGGGGTGGGTTTCAACCGGTTCGCGGTGGTCCCTGCAAACCGGTTGGTCGCCGAACCCGGAAGTAAGTAACTTCCGGGAACGGCGAAGGGCCCGCCCGCCCGCGGTCCTTACCCATTTTTGATGAGTTCTGCACTTCCACGCATGCGCAGGACACGTACAGCGCCTGCGCGATCGTCCAGGAGCAGCTGGAGCATGGCGCAGATGCTAGTACGCATGCGTGCACCACGTGCGTGCACGAGGATGGGGCGGCGGCATCCTCGTGCACCGCGCGCGTGCACGAGGATGCCACCGGCCCCTTTCCAACCGAAACGGTTGGAACGGGGCGAGAAACCCACCCCTGACATGGCCCCTTCATTAGACAACTAGCAGTTGGCCAACAAGAAGGCAACGGGATGTGGAGAAGCACCAGTTTCAAATATTTGCCATCCAATCCTTAAGATTTTATTTCTTTTTAGAAGTTCCCACCCCAACAATTTGGAATGGATAACAATAAATTAAGAAACAAACGAACAAAAAAAAAATACAATATCCAGTTAAGTTTTGAGCAAACACATCTACAAAAGAACAGATGCTAAAAACCTCAGGGCTTTACTGGAGGCGTTTCATTTCTGTTTTCCACATATTGGCCGGCCAAAGCAAAACAGAGGATGTTGCTTCTGAACGATGAAACGGGGTTTTGGTCAGTCTCCGGCATGAAGGCATTGCCACCATGGTGGGACAGACACCACGGAAGTGTCTTTGGCCGGTCCAGTTCTCTTGTATTTAGCACATAGATAGTAACCTCAAGAGGACACTCGTGATCAATATTTCAAGTTGGGATTGACCACGCAATCTCTTAAATCCACCGGACAAGATGAAATTTAGGAAAGACACTTGAGGGTGTTTTTCTTCTTAAATAATATGTTCCTGTACAGGAGCAGAAATCACTATGCTACATTAAAATAACTTCAGAAATATTTATATATACACATATAAAATATTTTACATGACACCCAAAGGCACTGAGTTGCATTGGGGCTCAGCTCCTCATTCCCAGTTATATTGGAAATGCAGAATATTATATTTGCGCTTAGGGAGGGTCTGGAGCACAGCAGCCCACCCAAAGCATGAAACACCTGCTCAGCAAAAGTTGAACATTCCTGTCGGTAAAATTGTTGTTGGTAGGTGACAGCATAGCCATGTCCAAATACTGTATTTTTCAGAGTATAAGATGCACCGGAGTATAAGACCCGCCAAGATTTTGAACAGGCAAATAAAAAAAAAAGTTTTGCACTTTGCAGACCTCCCCAAAACACCCCATTTTTCACAAAAATGGACCCATTTTTTGTCAAAAAAAGAACATTTATAGCCTTTAGGAGGCTTATAGAGTGCTGGGGGCTGGGAAATGAGCAAGAAATGGCCTATTTTTCACTCATTTTCGCCCTCCCCAGCCCCCAGGAGCACTTTGCATGCCTCCCAAACCCTCAGCACATCCATTTTTGCGAAGGGGACAAGGTGTCAGGAGGCCAAAAATGCTGTATTCAGTGTATAAGATGCACCCAGATTTCATTCTCTTTTTTGAGGGAAAAAGGTGCGTCTTATACGCCAAAAAATACGGTAATTATGGCAAAACAGGAAATAATTTTCAATATGCAGAGTGAACGAAAGGAGCTAACATCATTTCTTTTCTTTTCTTTTAGGAAAAAGCAGCAGCAGATTTCCAATGAACTTCTAAAATGTCTCGGACCACAGCAATTTCAGCCCTGTCTGTTGCTAGCATTATAATCTAGTAAAAAGTTAAGCAATTCTAAAGCCCACTGATTTAAACAGAAGAGTTAAGCATGCACTTAAATATGTCCTATCCATTTCAATGGAAGTAGGTACTTAACATTGGCTCAATCTCATCTGTTATTTTTAATTCGAATAGTTCAAAGGTCAACGTTGCACAGTTGTACAGCTTCCGATACAGAGAAGAATACAATGGGATTGGCTCTTAAAATCTCCCCCCCCCCTCCTCGCTTGTTGGTTTTACTAGAAAGATATAGCTTTTTTCAAAATAGCTGGTAGATACAGAAAGCATAAATATATCATAAAGTTTAGACACCGATTGTACTAAATGCAACAATACAAAGAAGCAAACGGGAACACAAATAGTAACACAATAAAACTGTATTACATTTGTGCTTCAAATCTTACAATATATTATGTACATTAGTCCAAAATAAGCATCTCATGCCAAAGGACACAAAAGGGAAAGGAAAAAACAAAACAACCCCTTCCCAAATCAGCAAGCCAAAATCAAATCTAAACTTTCAGCAGTATGTACAATATTTTTAATGGACATCCAGCTGTGAACAGGTGCAATTTTTACTACAGATAAGTGCAGTTCTCTTTTTATTCCACAGGATCATTTTGTCTCCCTATATCTATGCTATTTAGTAGGTTCTGGTGTCGTTTCTTATATACATGTTAAAAAGAGACGGAAAGAACAGAAAAAAGAGAGAAAAGAACGATGGGCTTCCATGATGAGGGAAGTTTGGAGGGGCTGAATCAGCGGACCTGGGGGGCGTAGCCCTCTTTCATTAAACCTTCTTCATAGTCCGTCTGGCAGAGAATCATGTTGTTCTTTAGGAAAAATTTGTCTCCCACGCAAAATCTGGAAATACAAAAAGGAAAAAGATGATTCAGTTTGTATTGGATCTTATAACAACGCTTCAAACCAGGAGGGGAAACTTTTAAGAGGGTCAACCATGGTTCTTTATATTTTTCTTTCTTTGTCTGGAAAAGTTTGTTTTCTTTTGTTCTCTACATACAATTATAGGTATACATTCACATAGTTTTTATTCTTTATTACATTCGTCATTCTTATACATTTGTCATTCCATTTACAGGGTTATAATATACCCTTTGGGTTGCTTTGTTCACCATCCTTTGCCAGTTTTGACACCACATTCTTTCCCCTTTCTTTTCTTCTCCCTCCCTTCTCTACTTCCTTCATCTCTCCTTTCCTTCTTCCCTTTCCTCTCCCCTGCTCCTCTCTTCCTCTTCCCCGAAAGTGTCGGATAGCGACCCCCAGGGGGAGAGCCTTCTCTGTGGGAACGCCTTCCCTCTGGAACGAGCTGCCCCGGGAGCTTCGTATAATCCCCGACCTTCCGACGCGCCCTAAAAAGTTGGCTTTTCCAGCAAGCCAGCCTGGCCTGAACAGAATTAAATTAAATGATTAATGTAATTGGTAATTGTTAATTGTAATCTAATTTTTAAAATTGTATTGTTAATATTAATTGGGTTTGTTTTGGATATTCTATTTAATTTTTTTTAACTTTTGTAATATGTGTTTTTTTTTAACGTTGTATGCCGCCCTGAGTCCTTGGGAGAAGGGCGGCATATAAATCCAATAAACCAAACCAACCCTTCCTGCCCTCTCTCCTTCTCTCCCTTCCATCTTCCTCTCCTCACCTCTATCTTCCTTCCCTTCCTCTCATCCCCTCTCCTCCTCTCTTCGTTTCTTTTTTCTATTGTTGTAGGTGTCTCTTCCAGCTCTTAATTTTTATTTTCTTGGGGTGGTATTTCCACAGATTCAAAAATAGTTAAATATCATTTCTTATTCACTTCTCAAATCTATCCTGATTGTGTGTTTCCCCCTCTTTATATTTTACTATTGAATATATACTTATGTATTATTATTCTCTTCCCTACTCCCCCCCCCCTTTTTCCTCCCCTTTTCTTACTTGATGGAGTATCATCTGGGTTCCATATCTTCCCTTTACTTTCTTTTCTGTATGTTTTTCTCTAACCATTCATAAAATCTTCCCCATGTCTTGAAGTACACCGAGTTCTTCATATTTTCCTAGGGTCTCCTTATCTACACCCAGCCCTTTCTCCTCATAACCTCATACCAGAAAGACTTAGAATGCTGACCTTCTATGCGGTTTGGTTGCTCAGGAAATCTTAACAGCCAGAATAGGAATGGATTGGGATGGTGTGGCTCAAAATAGCAATAGCACTTAGACTTATATACCGCTTCACAGCCCTCGCTAAGCGGTTTACAGAGTCAGCCTATGGCCCCCAACAATCTGGGTCCTCATTTTACCCACCTCGGAAGGATGGAAGGCTGAGTCAGTCTTGAGACGGTGAGAATCAAACTGCTGACAGTCGGCAGAATTAGCCTACAATAATTCATTCTAACTACTGTGCCACCACGGCTCAGGATACAAATTGGTTGTATATTTGTAGATTTCTGTATCTGTTGTTTTAATATTTGTGATTTTTATCCAATTGTTTTATTTATAGCACTTAGCACTTGGACTTCTATACAGTTTCACAGTGCTTTACAGCCCTCTCTAAGTGGTTTACAGAGTCAGCATATTGCTCCCAACAATTTGGGTCCTCATTTTACCCATCTTGGAAGGATGGAAGGCTGAGTCAACCTTGAGGCTGGTGGGATCTGAATTGTCAAATTGCTGGCAGCCTCCTGCAGTACTGCACTCTAACCACTGTGCCACTGAGGCAGTAGTTATTTTGTATGGGCTAACAGAAACGACCACATAAGGATCTGATTGTTGTATAATGCCCAGAGTTGCTTTTTAAAAATTTTTTTTATCAATTTCATATATACATTCTCAATCATATGATCTCATAACTGTTATTAATAATATGTATTTATAACAATTTTTCCCTACAGTTGACAATATGCTTGAAGATTGCTTTCTTACCATCCCATAGATCCATCTTATCTTACAACGGTCCTACTTCTTCTTCCCTCCCTCCCTCTTTCCTTCCCTCGTTTCTTCTCTCCTACTCTCCTTCCTTCCCTCCCTCCTTCCCCCTTCCCTCCTTCCTTCCTTTCTTCTCTCCTTCCTTTCCTCCTTCCTTCCCCCCTTCCTTCTCTCCTACATTCCCTCCTTCCTTCCCTCCTTTCTTCTCTCCTTCTCTCCTTCCTTCCCTCCTTCCCAGAGTTGCTTTTGGTAAGATGGGCAGCTAATATAAATTTGACTGATACGTACATAAATAAAATATATTTCATGGTTGGCTATCAGGGCTTGGAGGATTATTACTGATCAAGGTTTGAACAGATGTTTTATCTTACATGTTTGTGTGGCTTCTGCTTCTGAATGAGTGGTTGGCTTATGGTAGCATAAGTTCTTTTTTTTAATATAACCGTTTTTTTTTAAATTTTTGCAATATAAAGAAAGAGCAACAATTTCAATGTCTATATAAAAA